>NW_026622637.1:0-22500 GCF_015846415.1 Triplophysa dalaica | reverse complement strand
AGTCGTCAGGAGTGAGTTGTGCGACAGTCCGGTTGTTCGCTCTTCCCGCTGTAGAGGTGGGGGCGTTGGGGTCGGTCGGCTTGGCGGGTGGCGTTGGGCAGTCCGATGTACGGGGCCGTGATTCGGAGGCAGAGGCTTGGGGTCGCCACTCCAGGAGTAGGAGCCTCCTCTTAATGGCCTCGGAGGATCGGTCCGGGAGCAGATCCTGAAGTCGTAGATAGAGGTCTGATCTGCGCATCCCTCCATGCCAGATCTGCGCATCCCTCCATGCCAGATCTGGTTGGCCGACGTGAGCAGCAGGCCCTCCTCGAATGTTGAATGTTAGTAGCAACTCACAGAATGCTTATTAATGCTTTAATTAGGCTTAAAAACTAACTTCCGCGAACTCGCTACACTTCCTGGTTGCCATATTTGTAGTCCTTTGTAGTTTTTCTTGATAACTACTTTTCTGTCCAATGTATTCAGTTGTCATCAACGCACAGAAGACGGAATTATGCCCTTAAAGTGGTTGTCCACCAATTAAATACACGTTGGCCACTCCTATAAGCTACAGGTGGTCTGTCACGAAATATATGAGCAGAACCCAGATGCAAGGCAGATGGAGGTGACAAAGACTTTTATTAAATAAAATAAAACCCACGACGGGGCAAAACAGAGACTGATACTAAACAGAAAACTTTCCACGAGGGGAACAAACAAAACAAGATAGCAAAAAAGTCCAAAAACACGAAACACACCGACAGAAACCACGGGGAGGAAACACATACAATACTTCAAACAGGTAACAGGGTAATCCAAATATCCTCCGGAACACGGGGCAAAACTAGAAAGACAAATACAATTCAATGAACCGAACAAGGTGTGAGGGGAGACAGAGATATTAAATGGGGACATAATAACGAGGGGAGATTGCACAGGGACGGAGAAGGGCAGGTGACAAGACTAAACACTAATGAGAGACAGGTGACGGAGATAAAACACTAAGGGAGCCTAACGGAGAAACAAGGGGGCGGAGCTTAACGGAACACAGGATGACACGCGGCGAATTATCCAAACATACCCCCACGTGTCTCCACATAAAACAAAACATACACACAAGACATGATACTGTAGCAACCCTGTCCCAAGGCACGAAATCCAAGAACAGAAAGGACAGGATCGTCACATGGTCGAATAAAAAAAAAACTACATTTTAATTATCAGAAGCGCTTGTTTATTTTGAGACACAGACAGCTTATTAAACGGTAGAAGGACATTGTTTTTTTTGAAGCTTTAAAAGCAAGTATAAGTTTATTTACTTTAAAGTACACACTATTCACTTATTTCACCTTATAAAACGTACACATGTTAGCAAAAAGTCGATATAAATGATAAATTGGATCTAAAAGTACTTAGACATCTGTTAAAAATTGCACAAATATGAGATAAACGATCTTTAAAATAACACAGTTTACTTATAGAACAGTAGAAACAGTTAAAAACAATACACTGAACAATTTAAGAACATTATTATTAAATCATGGTCGAAACACAACAGAGCACTAGATCAATGCAACAGTAGATTAATGTATTACACTTATACATGACTTTATTCAAGGATCAGATTTGTTCTATGTAAATTTATACAAATATAGAACATTTCATAAGATATTGCTTCATTATGCTAAAGATAGCATAATCACAGCAGTTCACTTTATTTACTCTGATGCTGTTACTCGTATTGTCATTACAGCGTGTTCATGCATTGCGCTGCTTTTAACCAGATGCATTCTGTGACGCCAACAGGTTTACAGAATGCATAATGCATAAATCAGACCGTGATGCATGAACAGGCTTTAATAACAGGGTTATGAGGGGATTAGTAACACTGTAATGACAACACGTGCATGCATTTGTTACAGAATGCATCTTGCATAAATCAGACCGTGATGCATGAACGCGCCGTAATAACAACACCATGCACGTGTTGTCATTACAGTGCGTTCATGCATCACGGTCTGCTTTATGCAAGATGCATTCTGTAACACATACACGTGTTGTCATTACGGCACGTTCGTGCATCATGTCTGCTTTATGCGAGATGCATTCTGTAACACATACACGTGTTGTAACAATTTGTTTTGTATTTCTCTTTAGAACATGCCGAAGTGTCCCCTGTGCACAGCGGAGATGGCTGGGATTAGACATCACCTCCGAGAGGTGCATTCAATAAGAAACCTTGCAGAGCGGGACAACCTCATCAAGCTGGCCAGGGGGAGAGTTTTTTTAAAAAATGTCAGTTGTCCCCTCTGCAAGGTTTCTTTCAAGTATATTGAAAAGCACCTTCTGAATGGTCATAAGAACCTCACGGCAAGTAACATTTTACTCAGCATGTCTGTAATCATCATCAACATTCAATTAAAACATAATCTTGCTTGGTATAATGACAACTAACAGCTAAAAACTTGTAAAATTACCCCTGCAGTTTATAGGAATGGGCAACACACATGAAGTTCATGGACACGTTGCTCATTCCTAAACTGTAACTTTATTTCCACTAATCTGAATCACCAAACACCATACTTGGCTTAGTACAGTTCTTTAGACATACATACGTATGTTTACTGTCAGATTTAGTTCTCTATTCCCATGTTATTTTCGAATCTTATGTTATTTTGTGTTGTGCGCCATGTTTGTAGTCCTTTGTAGTTTTTCTTTTTAATTAGTATCCCCAGGCGTTTAAGGTTATGCCCTAAACCTGGTTGTCCACGAAAGTAATATTCGTGGCTCATTTATTTTCACTTGTGTGAATCAACAAACACCTTAATTCGCTTAGTACAGCTCATTAGAAATACATTTATATAAGTTTACTTTCATGTTTAGGTCTCCCTTCCCCTACTATTCTCATGTAAGTATTGAAGCGTATCATGTAAGTAATGAAGCGTATCATGTAAGTATTGAAAAGCATATCAGGTAAGTATTGAAACATCTCAGGTGAGTAATGAAACATTTTATTTGATCAGAACAACATTATTATAAAACATTCAGGAGAACACACACGACATAGGAACAATGTAAGTAATATAAGTTTAAATAACACGCAAAGAACGTAATGCGAACAACAGTATAAACAAAGAACAACTATTAAAAAACTATTAACATCTAGATTCCGAAGCCTTTTTTGGGGCTAGTCAGCCTTAGTTTTGCTCGGTCTACCAATTTCTGTGCCACCATTTTCCTGGGCCGTTGTTCAAGTTTCAGCGGGGAAAGACACACCTGCAGCCGCTGTCTCGTCTTGATTGGCGAGAAGATAGAAAGTTGGTATTTCGGCCTTTTCCGAGGCGACCAAGGTGGCTCATCGTCACCCGACTCCTCTTTGGGCTCCTCCTCTTCGGGCTCCTCGCTTGAATCCTCCTCGTCGGATTCCTAGGAATAAACAAAAGAAGAGGGCAAATTAGTGTGATATACTGAGTGAGTGAGCGAGCGGGAGAGCGAGCGAGCGATTGACGACCACTTACCCGCATAGACTTGGATATTTTCGACCTCCTCGCCCGCCTCTTGTTTCCCGGCTTGATGCAGGTATCTTGCTTCTTTGCGCTTCCGCCGACCTCAGGGGTTGAATCCTTGTTTATGAGAGCGGCCTCAAACAGCATTCTATGCTCGGCCGCCTGCTTTGCATTCAGGTGGAGGGTGTAGAAGCGATAGGCCGTGGCAGTGTCGTGGCACATGAATTGGGCTATTTTCTTCCGGTCCTCGGGGGTGTGTGCATTCTTAGACTGGAAGAAGACAGCAAGAAATAAGTTAGGAGGAGACACATCTGATCCCGAAAGGTCTAGTGTTTATATGAATTTATACTCACGTATGTCGCTATCGACGTCCTGACGTCCGTAAAGTTAGGGCTTCCCGGCAACCCCATCTCTTCCCATGCGTCCTGGAAATGGCCATTTAAATTCTTGCACGGGTTGGGCTTGGAGGTGCAAAAGAAATAAGGGGATTTTGATCCTCCGACCAGCGTTTCTGTAACGTTGAGAAAGGCCTCCATCCACCCATACTCCTCTCTCGTAAGGGACAGCTGGGCTGCCCCGAAGGCCTGGTTCGTCTCGTGGGTTGCGATCTGTAGAAGAGAAAGCAAGGATTGAGCAAGTGAGTGAGCGAGAGCGAGTGAGGTGTGTGAGAATGAGAAAGTGAGTTACTCACGTTGATTAAGATGTTCCCAGCCGGGTCCGTTTTACGGGCACTGGCAACCTCTTCAACCAGCATATTCTGATAAACGCCCCCCCGGTGCCCGTAGATGGTGGCGGGGTAGGCGGTTAGGTGCCCGTAAAACCTCCACTGGTCTCTCGAGGTGGGCGAATTATTTAACTCCTCTGCAAAGAAAGAAATGACAGAGTCATTAGAGGATGAAATGCATTACGTCTTAAGCTTGAAAAAAGTGAAAGTTTAACTCACCCAAAATGGCCGGGATGACCTTCCTTGCCCTTTCTCGGCACTCCATCAGATGGGCTTTGGAAAGAAGCTTCTCCTCCTTTGCCGTCTTCACCGCAAATTCGTGGGTGACCACCTTTCTCCGGATCCCCTTGATCAGGGTGCGTACCTCTCTTCTAATGCCCACCAAGATGGCCTTCAATAGGCGGCAGGTTGCCAGGATGTCATTTTGCTTGTTCAGCTCAGCGTTATCATTCAGGAGCTTGGCCCGGGCGCGCTGGCATTTTTCTTCCGCGCATGTCTGATCCTCCTCCTGGTTGCTTTGCTCTAACTCTCGGTTGTCAGAGAAGTTCTGGATCTCGTCAATATTGCAATTGGTCGCAATTGGGATCGCTGGGCAGGTGGTGTGGAGGGCGGCGAGATTTTCAATGACCTTCTGCCTCTTGAAGTCCCTGACCCTCTTGGACAGCTCCGTGTGACCAAGGATATGGCGGTCCAGGCGAGAACTTATCTTCCCACATCACGGGATCTGACAGGTTCCCTCTCTGTATGAAACACGGCCCGATTCTAATGAAAGGAGCAGTTTCCTCTCCTTCACATTGAGGACCTTGTGGGTAACCCGGAGATGTTGAGAGAGCTGCGCATAGTTCTGGTGGCATACTGAGTGAAATACTTCCCTGCAGATAATGTCCTTGGAGAAAGTTGTGTTAATTCACACTAGAATTGGATCCAAATTCCAGTAAGTTGTATTCATTCACACTAGAAAATGGATCCAAATTTTAGTAAATTGTGTTAATTCACACTAGAAAATGGATCCAGATTCCAGTAGGAATGTACGTTGTTAATCCAACGCATTCATGCATCACGGTCTCCGTTATGCATGATACATTATGTGACACATACACGTGTTGTCATAACAGCGCATGAACGCATCACTGAATGTGTATTGCATGATGCAATCTGTGATGCATACGCGCGTTGTTATTACAGCGCGTTCATGCATCACGGACTGCTGCAGACTCACAGGATGCTTTACGCCTTACGTGACGCATACCCGTGTTGTTATTCCAGCATGTTCATGCATCACGGACAGCATTGTGCACGGTGCATTCTGTGACGCAATATACACGTTGTTATTACAGTGCGTGCATGCATCACGGACTGCTGCAGCCTCACAGGATGCTTTATGCATGATGCCCTATGTGACCCATACCCATGTTGTTATTACAATGCATGCATGCATCACGGACTGTTTTGTGTGTGATGCATTCTGTGACACATATGCGCGTTGTTATTACAGCGCGTTCATGCCTAAACGGTCTGATTTATGGATTATGTATACATGTGTTGTAACAATTTACTTTGTATTTTCTCAGAACATGTCTAGGTTTCCCTGTGCCTGGCGGAGGGATTTGGCCAAGGAGGTTCGATCTCCTCTGGAAGTGCTACTTATCCCGGAAGTTCTTGAATAGCTCTATCGCCTCATTGGTGACGGGGTCAACCTGCACCATCACTGGGAGAATATCATTGCAGATGAGCCTGAAAAAGGGCAGAGCCCAGGCCTGTCCAGTCAATTGTGTACACTGGAGTTGACTGATATGGAGAGTTTTTTTAAAGAGTAGTGTTTCAAGTGTGTTTTCAGTGATATTATATTGTTATTGTATGGATTTAAACTGTTTTAAATAAAATTTTATTATTAAAATGTTGTCCTGTCGTCTTTTAACCAAAAAGTGTTTGTCCACTAACTTAATACGCGTGGTACATTCCTATAAATTGCAGGTTATCCCTTCCATGAAGTTGGTGGACACACTTTAGAATAATCTATATGCATTAACGACCCTGTAAATCAGTTGGTATACCTAAATAGACATACATATGTTAGCAGCAACTCACAGAATGCTTATTTATGCTTAAAAATGACTTTCCACCAACTCACTAAACGTGGTCTATTGGTATAAACTGCAGGTGGTCCTGTCCACCTGCATGTTATAGTAATAGGCCAAGCGTATTAACTTGGTGACAAACCCCCAAAAGGTGGTTGTCCACCAATTTAATACGCCTAGTCCATTTATATAAACTGCATGTGGTCCTTTCCACCTGCAGATTACAGTAGTAGTCCACACATATTAAATTGGTGGACACACTTTATAAGAATCTATATGCATTAACGACCCTGTTAGTCTTTTTAGTACACTTTATTAGATTTACGTATGTTAGCAGCAACTCACAGAATGCTTATTTATGCTTAAAAAATGATCTTTATCATCACACTTTATACTAATCTATATGCATGTCACAGAGCTGCCCTCTGTTCCTTGTGTTCCCCTTGTTAGCCCTTACTAGAGACTCATTAACACATACCAGGGTTTTAAAGAATCTTTATTACCTTGATGTACCAGCGACGGTAAAGACGGCTTACACACACACACCCACACACACACACACACATACACACAAACACAAACATACAACTAGACTGTTGTGTCTCAGGCTAGCCACCTGAGCACTAACCCAGTGGACATTTTAAGCTTTCACAAACTGTTGACTTCATCTGGATCAGCATACATGATGGCGGCCATCTTGATTTGAGTAAAAGACCAGAATGGACTTTTGTCATGCTTTTTGTACCTGTGCTTGTGTTGCATCATGGGAGTGGGAGATACCAAGTATGATGGTAAGGGGTGGAACGGTTTGGATGAGATTATTGATGTTTACTACTTATAATTATTGTTGAAATGATGTTTCGTGTTGTGTTATTTAAATGTGTGTGTTGAAGGAATTGTGGTTACTTGATCTCTTATACTTTTACTTGATCTGCAAGACATTTTCATGGTCTTTAATACTTTCCCATGTTATGATTGCTGATAAATGGTTGTACCATGGGTATAAATTCTCACACAAGGAAGCGGTCAGGAGGTAGATGACTGGTGGTAGTGAGTGCAGTACCCTGCTGAGTACTCTGATTGTATTGTTATACCTGATCCAAGGTTGTTGTTTTTCCTTTCGTTTTCTTTTGAATTTTTATGTTTTGGCACCTGTGAGCAACTTGCACTTTGCTGGCTTGGGAGAACTGAAAATAAATATAACTGGCATTTTACGTTCTCCATGTGTTGATTTGAAGACTTCTTGACGGTATACGTAGATGATCTTTGACAATGCATTAACGACCCTGTTAGTCAGTTGGCCTCATTTTCAAGCATCATCCATTGAAATTAATGGGTTGCAGAGTAATACATAAAAATGAAATAAAATACTTCTGGGACTGTGACGCAAGTGACTGTGATGTTTGGGCTCTCTCTGGACCCCGAGGGCCTTTGTGGAAACTGTCCTTGTGTGCATTACATTTTCATGGAACACCATCCCATGGTCTGCTCTATGCACGATGCATTCGGTGATGCTACACCCTCACTATTTTGACCTTTCGACCCCTAAACAAAGTCACAAAGTCGACCGGCTTTTCCGCATGATGGGTGGATGATGGACGGTTGCATGTGACCCGGTTTTAGATCGGTTGACCCTGTCTGGGTCATGTCCACGTAACCTCTATGGAAAAGCCATTCAAATAAGCTATACCACGAAATTTCGAGGAAAGGTCCGAGGGGTCCCATATTCTAGATTCTGACCCTCGGGTTGCCCCCGACAACATACCAAGAGCACATCGCTCTTGAGAAAAAGGGAATATTTTTGCACCCAACAAAAATTACTCACACAGCCTTCTCTTTCATATAACCCTCAACAGCAATGTGATGCTTTCTGAGGTAGGGGATGGGTGACTTTTTTAGAAAAAGGTCTAAGAACTTTGGACATTTGGGGGATAAATGGGGGCTTCTAGACAACTATAATCTAAAATGTCCATATCCTTCGGCCTATCCTTTCCCAACGGGAGGGCTTCCACCAACAATCTATGCCAATGCGTTTCGTGACACTCTCCCTATTTGGACCTTTTTTTGGTTTTGACTCTGACGATCGGTGGATGATGGACGGTTGCTCATGTCTATATACGTGATGCATGCACGTGTGGTTATTTAAGCATGTGCATGCGTCACTGTCTCTTATATGCATGATGCATTCAGCGACACATACAACGTTTGGATATCTCACGGACTGCTATATGCATGACGCATACAGTCTGGTCTACGCATGACACATGCAGTGACGCATCCATGGCACGCACATGTGGCGGAAGGCCTTCCACCTGTCACCTATCCCATTACGTTTATGATACGGGGTTTGTGAACAGGCCACTCTAATTAGACCTTGAGGTCAAACTGAACGTTCTACAAATTGTTGCTAACATATGTATGTCTAATGAAGTGCACTGACTGAATAATGTGGTAGTTGATGCATTTAATTTAATAATAAAGGCACATTTTTGCTAATAAGTGGGTTGTCAACCAACTGAATACACGTGGCCCATACCAATAAACTGATCGAGGAAATGCCTTCCCGCAAGGCACCGACGGGTCGGACGATCCCAAAACCTCACGTGCAATCGTGTCCCGGTCCCCCGAGAGACATACCGAAAGGGCAAAAGTTGGTCATCCAGAAGTATTTTATAACGTTTTTAATGTAAATTAAAAAGCCCAATGATTTCAATGGCAGAGACTTAGAAACAAGGCTTGTTTTAGCTATGTACTCATCCACTTTTAAACCCTTTAAGAAGAAGCCACGGACTCTAAACTGCAGGGCCTGATTGGGGGTCTGTGACAGTGGTCACTGCAAAGGTTCGCTGTCCTCTGACCTAAGGAACCTTGTTTTCTGGACCTTTGTTTACACCCTGACCTTCAATCTTCAAACCTCATAAGATACCTAATTTTTGTCAAAACTGAACATGTCAGAAACAGTACGTAAAATGATGAGTTTGTATCTACTACATTGAATATGATGTTGTCCACGTGCAGTTTATCGAATGGGCCAGGAATAAATGCTTGGTGGTCATTGCAGAGAATGGACATTTTAAACGTGTAAATATATATATATTTTTTAAACCACACCGCTCGATTGCCACGCCCCCTCAGACAAAATATGTCAGCCCCGAGTGGCAGAACGCAGGTTCTGGTAAAAGGAGTTGGGAAGCGGACAAAAAGTGGTTTGGTGGTCAGGGGCGTGGCCATGGAAGGGTCTACGGGGTTGAAGGTCAAATTGACCCCCATAGTTGATCAGTGGACAAATAGTTGTTTCGTGGACCCTGGCACCAATGGCCAGTTAGCTGGCATTCGCCTCCCATGCAAACAAATGAGTCGTGATACTCATATAATGTTGGAGGACAAGCGGGGGAGCCGACGTACATGGGATAAACCTGTGAGGAACGCATATGATGTTTGTGGACGGGGGGCTACGGGGTCTTCGAGGGTGCCATGGCGCAAGGGCACACCTAGTGGTGTCCTCAAACCCCCTATCTGGGGTCAGCAGATTAAAAATGGTCTTACCACAGCGTAAGGTGAAAACACCCACTTCCCATTTAGATAGACACTACGTGTCAGGCTTTTTCACACTACGATCCATCGCAGCACTATGCGTCAATTGGCGGTTTATTTGAATAGACCTTTTTCCAACGAACCCCCTATTTTTGGTTCCTTAGGAAACATTAATTTATGTAGAAAAACATATTAAACAACTTTTACTGTGCATCCCCATATTTTCTTGTTTTAATTTTAAACTGTGGCACTTTTAAACATGGAAAAAAATGATAATAGTCGAAAGAAAAATGCATTGTGTATTGAACATGCAACATCACATAATATATACACAGCAACAGTCCTTAACTTGTTTAAAAAAGCGTAGGTGACAGGTGTTTCTTTAAAGTCTTTTCAACTTGACCCATTGATGTGAACTCCGCAGCTGCTGCAGCTTGTTCTTTAACTGTTCACTTTCACCTCAGCTGTTCTTTGATTGACAGCAACCTCTGTTTATCCTTCTGCATGCCGTGGATGCGTTCTGTCGCTTTCTTTCGACTGTCTCCGGCTGGACGAGAGGGTCGGCGTGGGCAGCATCTCCAATTTCTTACAAACGTCCACGTTGGTACCAGGAGATTAGTCTGTCCTTGCTGCTGATGATAGAAATCCTCATCATCGTTCTGGAAGTAGAAAAAGGGCTGTATTGAGGCGTAATCTGAGTTTTTATATACGCCAAACTTGCTTTCACATTTTGACGTTTGGGTGAAGAAAAGGAGAACATTTATAAAAAGCATAGTGCAGAGGTTTAGTTTGTGGACAAATTAATAAAACATGTTTAAATACAGCTTGTAGATATGACTATAGCAGACATCTAATACACATAAATGTCAACATGTGTAAATTGAGCGACTACACCTTGAAGCTGGTGTGTTACAACCAAAACATTTGCTAAACGCATCTTTGCATTTAACAAAGCAAAAGCTCATCCAACCTTGGGATGCTAACTTTCATCCTCCTAGATCAGCAATGTATTTATTATAATGTCATCATAAAGAGCCGTCTAGACTGCAGGCAAGCAGCATATTTTCACTGCTGCTACCTCAACAATAATAAGAAGGGACACTCTCATCAAACATATAACAAGTTGCATAAAAACATCATCCAGGCAGGCTCCACCCACAGAGCCAGCAGCAGCTGCTCCATCCCCAGCGGCACCACCTTCAGCAGCTCAACCTCCAACCCCAGCTGTACCAGTAGTATGACGTTTTTGTGTGTTAAATATACGTGGCCCAGTCAGTGAAACCCGGCTAAAGACACTTCTCTGTTACTGTACTTTTTATATAATACAATCTATATAATGTAAAGAACATCTGTGAAAATATAATCTACATTTCTTTATTACAACCTGAGTAAACCCATATTAAAGATTGAATTCATGGTGATTTTAATGCTTGAAATCAAACTTTGATGCTTGTTATCTCCGAATGTGATTATCTGAAATATTATACGAAAAAAATATTGGTGGCAATTGAAAAGAGGAAAATCAAATTTTCTTAGCATTATATGGCCTTTACTCTTAGTGAAAATAGGAATAGATTCTATTTGCACTACATACAAATAACTGTTTTCTTTGGATTCAGTGTAGTCATAGTTTCATCAACAACATTTTAAGCATTTTCATTAATTTATCCGGTTCCTTTTTTGTTATCAACACAATTCCGTTTTACAGTACAAATAGAGACCCACAAATACACTGCGTGGGCCCTTAATGCGCGAGCACTTCAGTGAGTCTGGGTGCCTCAAAATACACATTCAAGCCAAAAAGATGACTTGACATGAGGTGTTGAGAGAGCTTCTGCTGCACAACCTCAAGAAGGGATGCAGGAGCTTCAGGAACATCAACATCACAATCTATATAAATTATTATAGTGATATTGATAGCAAAAGAACAGGACCAATCATTTTGATTTTGAATTGGAGTATGACATAATTAAAGCCTAACACTACAGGTCAACCTTACTTTTATATATTTTACACATCTAACTATTAAATAACATGTTATTTACTTGTGTTTACTCACAAGTGTAGTAACTATGGTGTTTTGTATTGATTATCCTTCGCAAAACCGTGGTTTTACTACAGTAACCGTAGCTTTTTGTTTTAACTGCAGCAAATACAAATATAATAGACAACAAGCTGCATCACTGCAATTACAATGAATAGGGAGAAATGCCACCATAAGGCAAGTGGCACGACTTCTGTAAACAGAATTTGGCAAGTGTGAAGCTCAATGGTAAGTCTGGCCTTAACAAGTTTTTCATTTAATATATTCAGAACGTCATTTCCTGTTTGCTGAGAGCGCGTGGTTCGAGACTGAGCTCCATCAAACATTTTTTTAAATATATCGTTTATTCCTGTTTATCTTAAGATGTATGTTCTAAATTGATAATTAAACTTACCCTTAAGTGTATCCCATACCAAAATCGTCATATAGCGCACAGATACGTTTGTTTTATTAGGTCATTCGCTGTTAGCATTCCCAGTATTTATTTATTAAGTCCTACAGCGGATACTCTTCTGCGGCGGGGAGCATGATGAGGACGAGCAAATCGTCATCCAGACCAGTCAAAAATGCACTGTTAAGAATGGGATCGTTCCAACTCACCCGGCCACACACCTTAACAAACTCCTCCACGTAGCTCTTCAGAGGCCGTCCGTCCTGCCACAAATTCATGAGGATGGCCTCTGGAGTAAAGGTATAGCTATCCATTTGCTTGGGTCCAGTATTCTGTCAGGGCTGGTCGCCAAGAACGTCCAAACAAAGGGTTTTCCAAAATAGGTACTTTAATATAGAATAAAAAGGCAAACAAGGAATCACAAACACAACACTGGCTAACATTCACAATACTGGACAAAGAACTAAGGAACACACAGGGCTTAAATACACGGGGAAAACACTCAGGGAAAACAGAATCAGGTGCGGGACTAATTAACAATGTCAAGATGGTTATTCGTGAAAGGTAAGATTTTTTTCTGTTTTCTTGATTGTGCTATGTGGACATCTATATTTCCTTTTTTAAAATGTAATGCAAGATGCAGTTTCTTTCAAAAACGCTATAAGTGCCGATCCCGTTTTTAGCCTAATGCGATATGTCCTCTCGACCAATCAGAATTCGCTCGTTAGTGGTATTTGTATGCATGTTATTTTAAAATTATTTGTTGTATGATTTGGAAAATATTGAAAAATGAAATTGAAAATGTTTATTTTATTTGACTATTTCGTTTGTTACTATTTATTTTATTCGGCTGTTATTTATTTCATGCATTTGCATTAATTGATTTATATTAATTTATAGTATGAGTCCCTGATGTCATATGTTTCATGTTCTCTTGTTTGTTTGTTTGTTTCTTTTTAAAAAGAAAAAGAAAAAAGAAAAAATTTTGAACTTTGAATTTATAATCGAAAATATTGTTGTTTCATTTAACAATCATTGTTTAACATGCTCAGACTGAGCCAACAGACCATTTTAACAGGATAAATTGAATATAAACAAAGTGTATGGGTCTAGGTAAAAAAGAACGTAATTTTTAAGAAAACTATTCAACTGGATTTTTAGCGTTTTGGAAAAGAGCTCTCAAACATTATTTAAAGCTACTATAGCGTTTCACATTTGTTTATTCTTTTATCATTGTAACATACATCATTGATATATATATATTATAAAATACAATATATTGATATATAATATATTTTTAAGTACAGAATAGAGCGTCTGTGGTGTGATGTTTACATTGGAGTTATAAGTGTTTATCAAAACATCCTGCACACCTTGGAAGAGAATCACTAGTTAGACATCAGTAACTGCATCCATTTATTCTGCTGCCATTTTGTGTTCCTGCCACGCCCAGTCAAGTCTGGATGACTTTTCTGATGGGTGGGATAGACATCCCATAAGGACTGGACAAAATCTCACACCCAATCAGTTGTGGCAAGTGGGTCAGCTCCAAAACCCAATCATGGAGAAAAGATCATCTTTTAGAAAAGATTAAAATTAAATAATATATTTATATCTTGCAAACCAATCAATTGATACAGTTTAAATAAAATAACTATTCAGCTAGACTTAAATAAAATCTTTTCTTATATAAATTAAGTGTTATGTCAAATAAACCACTCTGCTTTATGGTGCCATCATGTAAAAATCATATTAACAGACACCACTTATAATCTGTCATTATAAATTCTTGATAATATGACACTTTCAGACAGTTGATAGGACAAATCTATAATAAATGACCTTGGTTTGATGCGGTATCAATGCTGACAGCCAACTCTGTAATAACACTTGCAGTCAGCTGTTAGAATGATCAAGTTTAGTATGAAAGCATTTGGTCAATTGTTGTACCCTTGTTAAGGTGAAATATTTTTGCTTTTCAGATTGATGTTATGCCAGACATTGAATGGGAAAACAGTGGATACAGTTTAGAGCCAAACCATGGACTCAATGTTCCAGAGCTAGACATTGCATTTACTCGGCATGACATAGCAGAACTTAAACAAATGATTGATCCACTGCAACACTCTGAATGTTTTGGGATAGACATATATCTTGCCACTGTTCAGTATGTGGAGAGTTTAACTGAAGTGAGCTTATCTGTGAGATGGGGATGAACTGATTTTCTAAAAAGATATACAGTCGTGATCAAAAGTTTTGAGAATTACATAAATATTGGAAATTGGAAAAGTTGCTGCTTAAGTTTTTATAATAGCAATTTGCATATACTCCAGAATGTTATGAAGAGTGATCAGATGAATTGCATAGTCCTTCTTTGCCATGAAAATTAACTTAATCCCAAAAAAACCTTTCCACTGCATTTCATTGCTGTCATTAAAGGACCTGCTGAGATCATTTCAGTAATCATCTTGTTAACTCAGGTGAGAATGTTGACAAGCACAAGGCTGGAGATCATTATGTCAGGCTTATTGGGTTAGAATGGCAGACTTGACATGTTAAAAGGAGGGTGATTATTGAAATCATTGTTCTTCCATTGTTAACCATGGTGACCTGCAAAGAAACGCGTGCAGCCATCATTGTGTTGCATAAAAATGGCTTCACAGGCAAGAATATTGTGGTTACTAAGATTGCACCTAAATCAACAATTTATAGGTTCATCAAGAACTTCAAGGAAAGAGGTTAAATTCTTAAAGAAGGCTTCAGGGCGTCCAAGAAAGTCCAGCAAGCGCCAGGATCGTCTCCTAAAGAGGATTCAGCTGCGGGATCGGAAGGCCACCAGTGCAGAGCTTGCTCAGGAATGGCAGCAGGCAGGTGTGAGCGCATCTGCACGCACAGTGAGGCGAAGACTTTTGGAAGATGGCCTGGAGTCAAGAAGGGCACCAAAGAAGCCACTTCTCTCCAAAAAAAACATCAGGGACAGATTGATCTTCTGCAGAAAGTAGAGTGAATGGACTACTGAGGACTGGGGCAAAGTGATATTCTCCGATGAAGCCCCTTTCCGATTGTTTGGGGCATCTGAAAAAGGCTTGTCCGGAAAAGAAGAAAAGGTGAGCGCTACCATCAGTCCTGTGTCATGCCAACAGTAAAGCATCCTAACACCATTCATGTGTGGGGTTGCTTCTCATCCAAGGGAGTGGGCTCACTCACAATTCTGCCCCAAAACACAGCCATGAATAAAGATTGGTACCAAATCACCCTCCAACAGCAACTTCTTCCAAAAATCCAACAACAGTTTGGTGAAGAACAATGCATTTTCCAGCACGATGGAGCACCATCGTGCACATAGGGCAAATAGGGCACATAGGGCAAAAGTGATAACTAAGTGGCTCAGGGACCAGAATGTTGAAATTTTGGGTCCATGGCCTGGAAACGCCCCAGATCTTAATCCCATTCAGAACTTGTGGTCAATCCTCAAGAGGCGGGTGGACAAACAAAAACCCACTAATTCTGACAAACTCCAAGAAGTTATTATGAAAGAATGGGTTGCTATCAGTCAGGATTTGGCTCAGAAGTTGATTGAGAGCATGCCCAGTCGAATTGCAGAGGTCCTGAAAAAGAAGGGCCATCACTGCATATACTGACTCTTTGCATAAATGTCATGTAATTGTCGATAAAAGCCTTTGAAACGTATGAAGTGCTTGTAATTATATTTCAGTACATCACAGAAACAACTGAAACAAAGATCTAAAAGCAGTTTAGCAGCAAACTTTTTGAAAACGAATATTTATGTAATTCTCAAAACGTTTGGCCACGACTGTACATACAAAGGCTCATTGTAAGGTAATATAAACATTTCGGTTCATTTTGTAAGGTATTTATTCACCACTCACAACATAGTTTTGTATTAAATATTACATTTTGGTAAATAAATCCTTCAAAATGCTACACACTCTACCTTTAAAAGAGTCAAAATTTAAATTTTAAACGTTTGATAGACTGAATGTTCCAAAATAAAATCACACGTTTAAAAAAACCTGGGGAGAGTGATTGTTCAGAGAGCAAAGAAAACACGGGTTTATCGCTTTCAGTTTTCTTAATCCAGTCTTTAGGTATGGCGTTTTTGATCTTTTCGTACTTGTTCATGAACTCTTCTCCCCAGCAAACACAATCATGTGGGGCCCAAATGGGTTGCACTTGGGCTGATATCTGGGGCCCACCTGGGCAACCCAACTGGGACCCAGCTAATTTTGTCCGCAGTTTCCATGGTGGCCCCACATGTGTAAGCCCAAATGGGCTTATGATGGGACCTTCCTCGGTCCTCTCTCCCAACAGCCCTGTGAAAAGACAATAATTACTCAAGCATGATACCACTTTTCACAGTTAAAACAAGGGGTGTCAGGTTAGCATTTTGGTGCCAAAAATCAAGATTTAAAATTAAAGAGTCTTTTACCCATCTTGTTCTCCATGTGCCCTTGCAGAACGATTTCCTCCCCTGTCCCTGGCACCGATTAGTCACTTTGAGACAGCCTTTTCTGCCAAGTATGGACAATTATTTGCATACAATCAAACTAATTCCTCTAATATATGAACAAACTCAACTTGACCTCTTAACCCGTTTGTACATGAATGTTACTAACAAACCAAGAGCAAGTAAACATACCATATAAAACCTCAAACAGTGGGAGGCCCCGAAACTCCCGCTTTCCATGCCGGCCAACAAAATGTAACTTTCTTGCCAAGGGGTGGTCAAAAAGGAAGGCCATCATCCTTCTTGTGGCTTCATCCACAGTACTCCCTCTAATTTCTGCCACCAAAGCAACCTAATGGAAAATAGGACTGTCATTATTTGGTATATAAAAAGAAACCTAAATATAAAATGCGAGGGAACTGAAAAAATTAATTTGTTGTTTTTCCAAATTGTCTTTTTATTAGAATGCAACAAGAAATACAGAAAATGTATAAGCAGTACTAAAAAAAGAAACAAAATGGTGTATGTGCAAAAACATTAATGTTCAGTCCTGTCAACCTGCTAAATCATGTTGGAACAATATATACCACTTGTTTCTGGAGGGTGGGGTCTGCCAATTTCTGCTCCATTGCATCAACATCCGAGACCGTCTTCAAGGGAAAAATGATATCCTCTGGAAGTGCCGCAACAGTTGTTCCATCACGTTGTGTAAGGAGTGATTGTATCATCCTCCCATGAACCCTCTGCGTCTTTTTGATTTCCTCCAGGACGGTTAGAAGACATACAAACATGCCTTCTCTAAAGCCAGAAGTGGCACCTGGCAGAGGTCTACTGGGCTGGCCTAGTGTAAGAGCAGGTCGAGGGGGCGTAATAAATGGATGTGTATTGAGTGGTTGAGGAGTCTGCAGTTGGAGGTTGTTTGGCAATGGGGGAGGTAAATGCAGATCCCTAAATGCAGAACTGGCACCTTGAAGAAATCTGCTGGGCTGGCCTGGTGTAACAGCCGTTAAAGGCATTGAAGGTGGAGGGGACTGAATAAATGGACGAATGTTGAGTGAGTATGAAGCCTGCAGTTGGAAGTCCTCTGGTACTGGTGGAGGTAAAGGCACACTGGATGGATGATCATGACCAGCACCATCGAATTCCTCATCTGAACTTGACAGAGGCACTAGCCTTAAAATGCACAAAATGTAGACCACATTTCATTATAAATTATAATTGATCAGTTGTTGCATCCCTAATTTTGGTTCCCGGAAACACTTACACAATGGAAAACACTAGGATTTGCTTTTTATTGTCCATCCCTAATAAGCCCATTTAATGAATGATTATTAAGTAATAATCATTTTCAAATGCTTTTTAAATCTACATATCCAGAAAATGTAGCCTTGCTTTCTTTTGCGCCTTTTTTCCAGAATCTGACTCGGTCTGCAAGTCAGAGGTCACCTCAGATTTCAAAAGCTTTGCTGTGGCTTGGACATAGTTTCCTGTAGGTGATACATTGAACAATAAAAAATAGTAACTATTTCAGAAACATGACTCACTTGGGTGTTATTTGATATAAATATTATTATCAGCCTTCATAATTCAAAAACAGTCACGTTACCTGCTTTTCCTAATACGCACACTTTAAACTGCTGCCAGTCAGGATGTGGATCAAGTTCATCCTTTACTGCCTTGTTAATGTTTATTCATCCTTGGGGCCAGAAACATGCATCTTCCAGGTCCAGTAAACCACTTGCAGGGTACAATACCTACACCTCAACAATCAAAAAACTCCACAACCGCAAATGGTTTCATGCTGGAAAGTGCAAAACAAGAAGGCTAGTGCAGCTGTGGCAATGCCACATATCCAGGTTTAAATGGCAAAAGCACTATTTTCTCTTTAGCTCTTGAACAGACACCACATGCAAGTCTTTGGATAAGTTTGAAACGAGGTGAATTCCAAGGCATGCCGAATCAATTGGGGAGCTGAAAAACGATTCATGGTTTTCAAAGAAGTGACCAATTACCTTGACAGTTTCACAAGAGGAAAGTAAAATGTTTCTCACAATGAGAATTCTCCCCCCTAAGGAAAAATAGTTATCGCCTTTATGGCAGGAAATGAATGTCTGTCAATCATTGTATTGCCTGTACTGCTGGCATGTTTGAAGGTCATCAGTCAGTTGTCCAGAGAGATGGAGTTTTTTGAGAGGACAGGAAATGGATATTTTTTTCTGTTTTGCCACTCTCTGCTTCTAATGGATACGACTGACAATTTGCTGCACAGGACATTGGGGCCTACATGCCATCTTTTTAAGTTTACCCAAATAAATTTCAAAAGTAAAGCAGGATATGCTAACTAAAGAACCATATTTCCGTGCATCTTGGGAAATGCGTATTAAAGAATGTATGTTATATCCAACGACTTCAATGCCGTAAATCGAGCCAAAATCTCGGACAAACATTTTCAAAATATCTTCAGCAAAGTTAGGGAAGTTAGGTAAACGGTGGACAAAACCCCATTCATATTGATTGCCATTGGACATGCGAAGGGATCGTGTGCCTCATTTGGAAGCCCAATGGCAGTTTTTTCCTTATCGTAGTTTTGGGTCCGTTTCCGGCAAAGGCATCGTGTGGACACCACAAGGAGTACTGCGAAACGTACCATTTTGACGCGAAACGCCTAAACATCCCCCTAACTGCAAAGTCTTCATCACTGCATCCAAAAGGTGCCTTTCGCATCCCCCTAACAGCCTAACTCTACCGCAGTCTTCCTCACGTCCATTGCGCACCTAGAGTTGGTAGTTTGATGCCCCTTGCTGCCTATTGATGGTGCTTGGCCGCAAAACGCCTAAACATCCCCCTAACTGCCTAATCTTCATCACTACGTCCAAAAGTGAGAAGCGAACAAGTCATCACAAGCCTGCTGTAGTGTGTGAGTCTGCTATTTACCCTGTTACTTTGTTTTAACTGTTGAATTGTTTGTTTAAGATTATTTGAACTTGTTTATTTAATGATTCGTTGACTGATTGCGTTGAAGTTGTTAGCGTTTTTTGTTGCGTTTGTACTGAATTTAATTTGCCGTTAGCCGCTCGTTACGGCTTGACATTAAAAGTTTGCTCTTAAAAGCACCGAGCTAGTTGATCACTGTTTGATCCGTGGCCCATTCAAGTCGCACATACTTTGTTTTGCTAATTGAGAAGGCGTGTTCCAGCGTCCGTAAGTGCATTTAAACTGCTCGCTTACTACCACAGCTAAAATGTCTGTCTATACCACCAAGGTAAGAAATGCATCTAACACTCGACAGCCTTTCAAGACATTTAACTCTCTTCTTTGCCCCAATCCTCCCCCGCCCACTTCATCATTGACTGCGAAAGACTTTGCTGATGGATGATGTTTTGTCAGTGAAAAATACAGCAAACAATTCTCAGTACCTCAGACCTTGGGAAACACCTCCCACACTTCAACCATCAAACTCTCCTCTTTCACCCCACTTAAGGACACTGAAGTCACCAGGCTTCTCTCCAACCACCCCACCACCTGTCCCCTTGACCCTATCCCCTCCGATCTCCTTCAGGCCATATCCAGCTCGCTCACACCTGCACTCACACACATCATCAACACCTCCCTGCTCACCGGCACTTTTCCATCCACTTTCAAACAGGCCCAGGTCACGCCCCTACTGAAGAAACCAACATTGGACCCTTCTACTCCCGACAGTTACAGACCTGTCTCTCTCCTCCCATTTATAGCAAAAACACTTGAAAGGGCAGCTTTCAACCAGGTGTCTTCCTACCTATTACAGAATAAACTACTGGATGACAAGCAGTCTGGCTTCAAAACAAACCACTCCACTGAGACCGCACTGCTATCAGTCACAGAAGCACTACGGCTAGCCAAGGCGGAATCTAAATCCTCAGTCCTGATTCTGCTAGACCTATCTGCAGCGTTTGACACTGTCAATCACCAGATACTGCAAGCAACCCTGTCATCACTAGGAATCACAGGCTCTACCCTCCGCTGGTTTAAATCCTACCTCTCCGACTGATCCTTCAGGGTGTCATGGAGGGGCTCGCTGTCCACGGCTCACCACATGATCACTGGGGTCCCTCAGGGGTCGGTGCTTGAATCGCTGCTTATTTCCATCTACACGACATCACTGGGACCCATCATACAGGCACATGGCTTCTCATATCACTGTTATGGCGACGACAACCAGATCTACAGTTGAAAGAAAACTTTGGGCTTACTTGGATTTCTTCATAAATTGGTCATAAAATGTGTTCTGATCTTCATCTAAGTCACAACAATAGAGAACCACAGTCTGCTTAAACTAATACCGCACAAACATTATACGTTTTCATGTTTTTATTGAACACAACATGTAAACATTCATAGTGCAGGGTGGAAAAAGTATGTGAACCTTTGGGTTTAATAACTGGTTGACCCTCCTTTGGCAGCAATAACCTCAACCAAACGTTTCCTATAGTTGCAGATCAGACCTGCACAACGGTCAGGAGAAATTTTGGACCATTCCTCTTTACAAAAGTGTTTCAGTTCAGCAGTATTCTTGGGATGTCTGGTGTGAATCGCTCTCTTGAGGTCATGCCACAGCATCTCAATCGGGTTGAGGTCAGGACTCTGACTGGGCCACTACAGAAGGCGTATTTTCTTCTGTTGAAGCCTTCTGTTGTTGATTTACTTCTATGCTTTGGGTCGTTGTCCTGTTGCATCGTCCATCCTCTGTTAAGCTTCAGTTGGACAGATGGTCTTAAGTTTTCCTGCAAAATGTCTTGATAAACTTTGGAATTCATTTTTCCATCGATGACAGTAATCCGTAAAGGGCCTGAGGCAGCAAAGCAGCCCCTAACCATGATGCCCCCTCCACCATATTTCACAGTTGGGATGAGGTTTTGATGTTGGTGTGCTGTGCCTTTTGTTCTCCACACATAGCGTTGTGTGTTCTTTCCAAACAACTCAATTTTGGTTTCATCTGTCCACATAATGTTTTGCCAGTAGTGCTGTGGAACATCCAGGTGCTCTTTTGCAAACTTCAAACGTGCTGCAATGTTTTTTTTGGACAGCAGTGGCTTCCTCTGTGGTGTCCTCCAATGAAGTCCATTCTTGTTTAAGGTTTTCCTTATTGTAGATTTGTCAACAAAAATGTTAGCATGTGCCAGAGATTTCTGTAAGTGTTTAGCTGACACTCTAGGATTCTTCTTCACCTCATTGAGCATTCTGCGCTGTGCTCTTGCAGTCATCTTTACAGGACGACAACGCCTAGGGAGTGTAGCAACAGTGCTGAACTTTCTCCATTTGTAGACAAGCTGTCTTACCGTGGACACATGGACATCAAGGCTTTTAGATATACTTTTGTAGCCCTTTCCAGCTTTATGCAAGTCAACAATTCTTGATCGTAGGTCTTCTGAGAGCTCTTTTGTGCGAGGCATGGTTCACATCAGACAACGCTTCTTCAGAACAGCAAACTCAAAACTGGTTTGTGTTTTTTATTGGACAGGCCAGCTTTAATTAACACATCCAATCTCATCACATTGATTGGACCCCAGGTTGGCTGACTCCTGGCTCCAATTAGCTCTTGGAGAAGTCATAAGCCTAGGGTTTCACATACTTTTTCCACCCTGCACTATGAATGTTTACATGTTGTGTTCAATAAAAACATGAAAACGTATAATGTTTGTGCGTTATTAGTTTAAGCAGACTGTGTTTCTCTATTGTTGTGACTTAGATGAAGATCAGAACACATTTTATGACCAATTTATGAAGAAATCCAAGT
>NW_026622636.1:562500-639121 GCF_015846415.1 Triplophysa dalaica | reverse complement strand
ACAAAAACATCAGCTCTTTAGGAAGGGCACTGGTGTTTTCAGAGCTGGCACAGCTGGTGCTTTAAAAAGGAAGTCAGAAAAAAATTCAATTCAAAGTTATAAAGAAGACAATTATATGATCAGAGAGGCGGAAATAAAATGTGTTTACCATCCACAGGAGACAGACGCAGTTCCTTTCTAGTGACCATCAGTGGTTTCAAAAGGACAGTAGATGGTTCTGCAAGACATAACATCTTGTTAATAATATCAATAGTCTTAAGAGATCTGCTTACTTTAATAGAATGAATGAAATGATGCATTAAGCCTTCTCAAATAATGTCACAAACATTTTAAACTAAACAGGGAATGTAAACAATGTAATTACAAGAACATGCACGTCTTCATGTATTAATAAACTGAAATATTTATAAGTTTACAGTCAAAGTGAGCACTTACCCAGAATGGGGGTTTATCAGTTCATCGTGGTGGGGGAATCAATTCATAGCCCCTTGAACAGTTAGTATAATGCCAACAGCACACAGATTTGTTAGTGACACACGGCCAACACACTGACACATTTAGACAAAAAAAATTCATATTCAGTTTTGGAGAACATTTAATTTCATAATTCATCAACACAAAAGTGCTGACACTAAAGTGAATAAAAACCTGTCGTTGTTTCTGTGGAGTGTTTCACTTCAGCAGCTGAGCACGCAGATGATGCTGGCGCTAACAAATGTAAAAATTAGGGAACATTTATTAAATATATCAACTTATTTAATACAAGATCATTTAAGAAAAAAAACACTCACACTGCACCAGTAGCTTAGAGGGGTGATGTTCAGCATTGCAGTCTCCAGCTCAGCGTCTTCATCCATCTCTGTATGGTTGACAAACAAGAGTTAAAGGTTGCTTTTACGCTGCACTTGGAATTTTTCAAATGTAACTTCATACTTTACCTTATTCTTTGTAAAGCACAAAGTATGTTTATACTTATTGACATAAATGTAAAGATTCTCTTCTGAAGGCCAAATGAGGGGAAATAACAACTGACCTGTGGGCTCAGATGTGGCAGGAACATGCGGACGGGCAGACTGCTGCTGCTTCAGCAGGTATTGTTGCAGTTTATGCATCCGTGTCCCTCGGACACACTTAGCCCCCATTACAAAGGACGCGTAACCATCAGCTCTGCCGTCCCAAATCTCCTTCCATGTACTCTTGGCACGAGCTCCGAAACCAACCAGCTGATCGTCGCCTGGTGATGCCGCTGTTGCAGCTGGAGTTTTGGACGTGTAATGTAAAAGAGACAGAATCTCCTCAAAGCTGTGGGCGTACTGCATAAAAGAGACCAGGCTGCTCTTGCTGTGCCCCTCGGTCATTGTGACTCCTGCAGCCTCTTCTTGCTGAAGGTTCTTCATCAGATAGATGGTGTACCCCACATCATTTTCAAGGAGCCACCGGAAGGACTTCCCCTTGTATTTCCCAAACTGCAGGATGTACTCACCAAAAACTTCTTTTTGGTCTGAGGCATCACCTCCTCTTTGACGGACCACATTCAGAGCATTTTGTCTCACAAGCTCCAGCTTAATTGGTGCCGACTTGTCCTGCAAAGATAGGTTGTTTTTTTATTGTTCTCGCCTGGTCAGTTGGATCCTGCAGAAGATATCCCAGCGGTCCCTTACGAAACGCAACCTTTACCCTTCCAGGAAAAAAAATGACCCTTTTCTGCATGATGACCTTTTTTTTAAAGTGTTAAAATTTACATTGGAATGAAAAAGATGAAAACCAGATGGTTTTTCACAAATGCAGTACAAACAGTGTTGTGATGCTGCTATGAAGTCGTTCACCGAGATTATGTTTTAGAACCAAAGGAAGCTTTTTGTACCCACATGACTGCCCACTTTAGCTCTTTTGGATGTTTAAGATTTTCTTCATGTAGAGGTGTGGTTAAAAACGTCAAGATAGTGTAAAGACATCTCGTAAAAATTGTCCCAGATGTACCTTCTGTACTTTTCAGTTGTCGGCACCCAGAACGCAGCACTTTGTGTCCAGCACTTGTTGCCTGAGACCTCAGGACGCACCATATAATACAAGGTTAAAGACTGTTTGCTCACTCGAGTTTGGATTGTGCAAAGGAGTTAAAATGTAGAAGGTGCCAAGAAAGGCTGATATACGAGATAAGTGGCTATTTGTTTTTACCTCCTACACAGCTGACTCGTCAGAGCCTCACCGTGAAACAGCAGCTTTTTCATTTGAAAATAACCAACTGAGAAAATGGTAATTCCCATACCGGGAGTTGAACCCAGGCCGCCTGGGTGAAAACCAGGAATCCTAACCGCTAGACCATATGGGACGCCTTAGCTGTCTCCTTCCGACCTGGAGCCGACGTGCACTTCAACTGTTTCCCAGCACAGAGGAAGCGAAATAACAATCACACATTTGAAGTGCATCGCAGAAGATTTTCTACCTATCTGAGCAGGTGCTGACAATAAACTTGCAACAAACGTGAACTTGTCCAACTTGTCCAACTTGTCCAAGCAAAATCCTTGACAACTGTCTCTGTGGCGAAATCGGTTAGCCCATTCGGCTGTTAACCGAAAGGATGGTGGTTCAAGCCCACCCAGGGATGAAAGCTTTGTGGCGAGCAGCTGTAGTTTTCTGACCCCAAAATGCTGAGGCCCGCCAGTGGAGCTTACTCAACAGAGTCTTACTCTAAAACAATACGGCTTTGCAAACACACTGAAAGAAAAGATGCCTTTGGCTTCTAAAGCCGGGAGTTAAACCCGGACCGCTTGGGTGAAAACAGGAGTCCTGACTGCTGGACCATGCCTGACACCTCAGCAAGCGCAATACGGACTGCAACTGTTTCCAAGAGATTAAGAATCGGAGTAGCGACCCTACATTTTCAATGCAAGTCGGAAAGACTTTTCATTTCTCTGCACGTGTAGTAGCAGTGATTGGATGAGCTGGGTTTAAACATTCTAAAGAACAGCTGAAGAAGTGCTTGGCGCGGCTCTTTTTGAACAAATTGCAGTGCGTTGTTCGCCCGATTGAAGGCGTTCGCCACCAACACATTTCCAAAGCGAGCGGGAAGCAGTTTATTCAACCCCCCCAAAAAGTTGCCTCGGTCCAGATTCGCTGAGACCACAACACAGAGTACTAACCAACCACACGATCAAAGCGAGCTAACAGACGGCTGCACAGGGCTCGGCCGAGATGAAGTTTGCTCTTTCGCCTCTAGAGATACAAATCAACATCTGAGCTTAATAGACCGCAAACGTAGTCGGCAGGATTCGAACCTGCGCAGGGAGACCCCAATGGATTTCAAGTCCATCGCCTTAACCACTCGGCCAAATATGGGGCAAAATGGACTGTTATGGTGGGGGAAAAGAAAAAAAAAGAAAGAAGAAGGGGGAAAAGAAAGATTGAGCAAAAAATGAAGTAAAATTATAGTATATTTAATATTATAATTACAAAAGGTAAAAAAAACGTATTCAATTTTATCAACAAAATACCTAAGTGCCCATTTAGATCCAAGTAATTGTAATGTTTTTTTTTTTTAAATCGATCTATTTCACTATAACTTCAATAACTGCATTAACTCATATACTGCACCATACCTTTAATAACCGCATTAACTTTCTATTGCACTGCAACTTTAATAGCTAATGTCTATAATCAATGCACACCTAAGTCACTTGCACTACTGTATAGTCTAAATTGTTATCTGTTCATAACCACCTGTACACTAATGTTCACAGTATATAGCCTTCTGTATATATTGTCCATAGTACATACCGACTGTCATATTGTCATAGAACATTCCTTCTGTAAAGTATTTTCATAATAGTTTCATAATAGTATTTTTATGCCCATTGTATAGTATTTTCCTAATATTGTATTCTGTATTTATTCACACTGTATATCATGCACTTGCTAATTGCACTTCTGGTTAGACCTAAACTACATTTCGTTACACTGTACTTATATATGTGTACTGACAATAAAGTTGAATCTAATCTAATCTAATCTAATATACACTTCCAAAATCCTTATATATATGAGATACATTAGATGTAATAGTAAACATTTATTAAATACAATATTAAATATTAACAATAATTATACAATAACTAGAATACAATAAGAAATAGAGAGAGCTATCCTTCAAATTCTGTTAACCTAATACACTACTAAAAATTTACTGTAACTAGATTTAAGACAAGTTTCTTAAAAAAATAAAATAATGTGGTGTTGGTATGGTAATGTTTGTTTGTTGCCTACAAAGAGTCTTTCCACTCTGTAATGCTCTGGCCCGACGCTGGACAGTACCATTTTCCTCTAAGCTGAGTATGACCAGTAATTTTGCTTCTTGACTTGCCACAGATTTTGGATTGATAGTGGTAGTCGTCTTTTGTTTGCCTTTTCTTTGGTGGCTCCCCTCTTGCCACACGCTGTTCATCCTCAAGTGCTGCCTTGTGGAGCCTCCATGCACGTTGTCGGTTTTCAGGTGGTGGCAGAGCTAATGGCTGTTGACCAGGGGGAAGGGAAGACCAACCATGAGGTGGGGGTGGAGCCGATGATGGATACCCGGGTGGAAGGGAAGACCACCCATGAGGTGGGGGTGGATCTGATGATGGATACCCGGGTACAACGGAAGACCAACCATGAGGTGAGGGTGGAGCTGATGATGGATACCCGGGTACAACGGAAGACCAACCATGAGGTGGGGGTGGAGCTGTAACGGATACCCGGGTGCAACGGAAGACCAACCATGAGGTGGGGGTGGAGCTGATGATGGATGCCCGGGTGCAACGGAAGACCAACCATGAGGTGGGGGTGGAGCTGATGATGGATGCCCAGGTGCAACGGAAGACCAACCATGAGGTGGGGGTGGAGCTGATAATGGATGGGTGCAACGGAAGACCAACCATGAGGTGGGGGTGGAGCTGATGACGGATACCCGGGTGAAAAAGACCAATCAGAACACTCAGACCAGGTATTCCACCCAGGAAAGTCCTGTGCCTCAGGACAGAAGAAATTATTCTGTGCAGCAGGAGAATAGTCTGTGTCATATGGAGATGTGTCTCCTAGCCCAGTGCCTGTGAGTGCATTTGAAGACACTGCAGTTCCACTTCGTGCATATTTACGTTGACGAATGACTGCCTCACCCTCCCGATTCTCAGGCTCCTTGAACTCAATGGGAACATGTCCATGTTCAACAGGTCCAGATGGGAGCTCCCTTGGCTTTGGCAGTGGCTCCTTCGCTATACCAATTTGCTGGGGAAGCTCCACTCCTTGCAGTAAGGTGTCCCGATCAGTTCGTTTCTGTCGGTCAAGAAGCCTTTTTAAAAAAAAAAAACATCTTCAGTTCAAGAGTTATATAAACACTGTGAATTAAACCATTCTAAACAAATGCAAACTAATAGTTAATTTAGAAGTTGTTATAAGGAATATGCTACTAAAGTGAAATTAGGAAGGCAATAACCAACTCACCAAGATGACACTGTAGTGTTGTTGATTGTAACTAGCACCAGGTTGGTCTTGTCGAGCAGCTCTCGGCAGTCTTCAAGCAGCTGCTTGATGTGACAATACATCATCACAATTGCCTGTGTAATTGGAAAGGTTTTGCCCTTATTGTCTTTAGGTCTGTTTCTGGCTTCCCTGAATTCCTTCAAAAGCTTGAGTGCGATGCATTCTGAAATCCTGTTGATATCAGGTCTCTGAGCTGCCTGGCCATGGGTCATGAATAGTCTGTGGATAAAACAATGCATTTAATGCATTTTGTATGTTATTCTATGGTTCATTGGAGCTTTATAAACATACAGACTAATTAGGAATTTTTATTTTATGCAAATGAAAAGTGAGGGATAATTTTATGATGGCACACGACTGTAAAAATGTCCTTTAACACAGGTGCACCCACAATTTAACTCACCTCTCAGCTGCTTGCTGACCAGGGGCTGAGCCACTACGCTTTCGAGAAGCTCTCCAAGGACCTGGCAAGATCCTTTTCTTGCACTTAAAGGGAATACTTGGAAGGGGACTGATCAATAGCATGCAGACACGAATACAACCGCAAGATCTCTGCTATCTCGTTGGTTGACAAAGCAGTGATAGTCCGGTTGAGGCTAATAAGGTACCCTGCCAGGTTATCCACTGCCAAAAAAAAACGAAATCCTGGATTACAGTTCTTTGATAAACTGTTCTTCACAATTACAAGCATAAGCATCACGTATTAGAGTCTTTAACCAGAGATGATGTGCTGGGCCCAGCCAGGACATGTCTTCAATGTCAGGACTGTGAGAGCCACCACTTGGAACAGGGGTTTCCTAGATAATTTTTGAACATTTGTAAGTATACCAATTAAACATTGTAGAGCATTACTTAAATTGAATATATAAATTATAAAACAACTCATGTATTGCTCATATAAGCTAACATTCCTATGCAATTCAATTTAATTCAAGAAAATGTATATTACCAGAGAAGAGGTCAATAAATCCTCATGACTGCTGGAACTGCCAATAGTGCGTGTGTTTTAAACTGATGTCTGCTGCATCACATATTGTGACATCCAGACACTCATCCTCCTGAACTTCAACCTGCATCTCTGGCAGAGTGATTTCACCAGGCTCCAGTGGAGAAAGTAGGTCTCCTCTGCCAGATTGTGCCAACAAGTACTCCACTGCTATACGCTCATCTGCCAAAAAGAGGCATCATATTGTAAAAAGAGGAATATATCAGGCTAAATCATACAGTAAATGTGATGAATGTGGTGTTGGAAATGAATAAAAAAAAATGTGATTTAAAAAAAATACATAAAATAAATAAAGTCACACATAGACAACTCAACCAAATACGCTGAAAACACACAGACACATCTTATAACAGTATAGATAGATAATAGATATGACCACCGTTACAGCAATGATCATTCCATTAAAAATGGAATGAATTAAAAATGGAATGAATGGTTAGCGTTTAGGCAGCATTCAAACTCACAGCAAAGCCTGGTATTACTATAGTAAGAGAATGTACAGTATTGAATCTTACTTGTGGGTTTCCCATGGGTTATGAATTCTTGCAGGAGTGCACATCCGAGGAGTCTTTTGCTGAGGACATTAATGTGGGACATTAAACGTACAACATAGATTTTAGTTTGTGATGTACCACTCATGTCCACAGCTTGAAGAGCCCGGTTGATGTTCCATCTCGATGCACCCTCAAGCATGTACATCTGAGTATGTACAGCATTACATCTCCACCCTGTAAGGAAAAATGTGTGACATTGTCAAAATACCATTATAAACCCCTCTACGAACTTCCAAAGCTGACTACCAATTAAAGCTAATTCACTTGTTAACTCAACCTGTGGAAATTGAATTCCTTTATTTTACTTTACTTTTTTTTAAGTCGTATTTAAACTGTTTTTTGTTGTATTCTTCCAAAGTTTAGAAATTCCTTTATTGTGACAACACTACTTAATTACAGACATGATATTCTTGGTATTGTTACCATACCTGGAATGAAAGTGCACTGATGGCGATGAAAGCTTTCAAGAGAAGAGGAACCCTCTGCCACACCGCAGTACATCCAGAACCTTGTCACCCTTCTGTAACCCAGAGCCCAGCTTTGTGTAAAGCTGAACACCAGGCGGGTCTTGGATACAGGGTAAATTGTTTCTGTTGTACCTCCCAAACGTGCATCATGCTCTCTGGATTAATGAGGCGCAAACCAGTCGTGTCGGTCAGTTCTGTTGGAATATGCCCCTGAAGTTTTTTTAAAAAGTATGTTCTTTTTCGCTTCTTTAAGGTGAGAGAAGTCATCCTTGTCCCATTCAAAGATACAACTGGACAACTTGGAGCAGAAAGTGCCATACAGTGGATGGTGCTCTGTTGTAAGACCAGCAGTGAACCGTCGCATGAAGTGGAAAACATCAAGGCGAACTTTGAACTTCCAAGGTCGAAACCAGGTAAGAACTGGAGTAACACCTACACCAATGAGAAACAATGAGCGAGTTTACACATCTTCTTAGATTTAAATTTGTATCATTTAAAAATATGCTAATGCTATTTATAAATATTCTCTTAAGCCTCTAAATCCGTCAGATTTCACTTCTTTTAAAGAAACATTTTTATCAGGCTCCTAGGTTCAGTTCCATAGCAGATAGCAGATAATTCAGAATGGGCTGAGCGTTATTTAGAAGTCTTTGAAGCAAGATTATTTGAGTAACATATACTTTACTTTGAGAGCATTCACTCATCATTCACTCATCAACATTATAATCTCATTTTTGACAGAGGTGGCTTTTAGAGGGTTCTGCATCTGAACGAACATGAACAAAATATGAACACCTAAAAAAGCCATCTAAACACCATTTTCCTAAATTAGTGGGAAACATGCCGATCTATGATTTATTGTCATTGAGACACATGCCAAAAATTATTGCTTATATGGATTAGAAATGTATAAATGCACACACATTCCTGTTAAGTAATGGCTTAAGTTGACAAACCTGTCCCGCTGCAGCAGTCCCTGTCAACATAAATCGCAGCTGGATCTGGCTCCCTAGCATCCCTGTATCACTTTACAATGCCCTGACACAAGTCATCTAAGCCGGCTCCCTCACCCGTGGTTAGGACACAGTTCAGAACTTGGCCAAATTCATTACCAATGTTGGTCATCCAGGTAGCAGTGTCAGCAATGCCACCAGCAAGCTTTTTAGTAATCTGTATAAATGCATTAAGATAATACAATTTGGTATATTCAATATAATTTAACATGCATTTGGCTCTTTATGTGTATTTATGTTTACCTTTTTGGTAGAATCAAGCTTCAGGATGCTACCATATGTTGATGTTACAACACCCTTAAGCTCATCAAGGTGATTCAGGATTTCATCGGCATGGGCAGTCTCAAACCACTGTGCCAGCGGTAGGGGGCGAAAAGGCGGGGGCTGCTCATAAACCACTTCCGATTGGGTCAGGGCACATCTCTTTTTGTGGAGCTCACAGTCTGTCAGGTAGTCTATACTCCGTCTTGCCCACTCCTCACTATGAATTTCTTCTAGCACTTGTTTCAAGAAACTGGAGCTGTTTCCTGCAGTTCTTGGTTTCATCAAAGTCGCACACTTCCTGTCAAGGGCAAGGTGAGTGGTGAGAACAGCGGGGAATTTATTTTCTGTGGGAGGGATCCAGCTGTTTAAGGATCTCTGAACTCCAAGGGCAGACAGGTATCATACATTTACTCCAGCGAGGGTAGTCCACTCCAATTAAGTAATATGTGGAGTCAACATCAATGACATCCCTAACTTTAGTATAAATGCCTGAATGATGCATCTTCCTATTGCACCGTGTACATTTCAGAGGAATACCCCACATCCTCATTGGTGCCCACAGAAACATCCTCTGCCTAAAGTAACTGCTAGGATCAGGAGTTGAAGTAATAGGCTTGCTGGGACTCGGTGGATGAAACCAGTTTTGTGGAAACTGCTGCTTCAGTCGTCCTGTGGTGTCATACAGACACTGAGCTATCCACTTTTGGTCTGCTGGTTTGAGCACTCGACAGAACTGTTGGGGAGAAAAACTCAGCCAATTTACTTCTGGAGGCCTTAGTGTAATGTCCTGTGATGGTGTTTGTACTGCAGTTTGTGGAGCTCTTTGCTGGTCTTCGATGTATGCAGATGACTGTGCAATGGATGATGTTGGATCCACAGATGTTCTGTCCCCATCTGAAAGACTAATCAAACGATGATGCTTGTCAATGTGGTTAAACAGTCCAACTGCACCCCAGACTTTTTCACCACACTGATCACAACATTCTTGGACATGGTTGTCTGAAAGATGTTCACTGAAACCATCCACATTAACATCTTCGCTACAAAGAGCACACTTAATTGAACTTCTGCTCTGCAGGGCTGGGCTGGAGCCTGCACTGGGCTGCGGGGCTGGTCTTGAGCCTGCACTGGGCTGCGGGGCGATGCTGAAGCCTGCACTGGGCTGCGGGCTGGTCTGGAGCCTGCACTGGGCTGGCGGGCTGGTCTGGAGCCTGCACTGGACTGCTGGGCGGTGCTGAAGCCTGCACTGGGCTGCGGGCTGGTCTGGAGCCTGCACTGGACTGCGGGCGGTGCTGAAGCCTGCACTGGGCTGCGGGGCTGGTCTAGAGCCTGCACTGGGCTGCGGGGCGGTGCTGAAGCCTGCACTGGGCTGCGGGGCTGGTCTGGAGCCTGCACTGGGCTGTGGGGCTTGACTGAAACCTGCACTGAAGCTTGCACTGGGCTGGGGGGATTGACTGGAGGCTTCACTGCTCTGTGGGGCTGCCTGCGTCTCTAAAACTGTCTGCTCAGCTGACTGTTAAAAAAAGTGTAAACATCTACATCCTTGCTATCACTTTGTAAATCAATTTACATTCTTGCTGGATAAAATAATTCATCTCTTAAATATCAAATAAATAAATAAAACGGATAAAACAAATGCAGAATTGATGAACATAAGAAAAGGGATAGTATAACAATATTGTGTCATAATATACTTAATTTAGAGTTGTTCATAATCTGTATTAGTCTGTGTGTCCAAATATCTTTCTCTGTTTTCAACCAATCAAATAAGTTTATACAGGTTTGGAATAACTACAGAGTTAGTAAATCATGAGAGAATTAAAATTTTGGGGTAAATTATCCCAAGGCTTCACAGCTCAAAAAATGAACATTTCACCCTTGTGTTGGCGAGTTTTTCACATTTGTCATCACATACCTTATCATCACATTCCTTTTAATCACATACCTTATCATTACATACCTTATGAAAACCACATTTCCAGGGGATTCTTTTGCCCAAAGATATCATATGCACGGGTTTGTTTGTGTAATGGGCAGTTATTAATTCTTTTAATATACCTTTAATATACATGTTAGTGTTAACAAGTGCAATTGGATTTAACCAAAAATTGTCTAAACGCATTGGCATTCTGAATTTGGACATTCATCATCATCACCATCACATTATTACAGTTGTTGTAACTTAATGTACATATACCTAAGGCATTTTGCTATTGCAAAATGAATGGCCATGGCGATTTCTAATTTCTAAGTGTTAAACCACAAATTACAATTTAACCGGTTTAGATGAAACCGTAGTGTCAAACTAAGCAACGTTACAATCAGATTCTCTTTCAAGTGATAATGGACTCACCTGCACGCTATCCGAAGACTTTAAAATGATTAAAATGTTTATGTGATTTAAAATAATCCCAACTGTCTCGCGTAGCGCTGGGATGGACGACACAAATGATAATGTTTCGGCCAATGTTCGTTTTGCCCCATTTCTACCAATCAGAAGAGAGCGTTCGGATTGTTACAACTTGTGTTAGGAATTATTTCGCAAGTGTTAGGATTTAAGTAGAATGTGTTAGGACTTGTTAGGACTTATTTAGAATGTGTTAGGACTTGTTAGGACTTATTTAGAATGTGTTAGGAATTGTAACGAATCGTTAGGAATGGCTTTGCTGTCCGATCGCTTGAGGGTACGGCCACGACTACAACAGGTTCCAGGCCTTCTGGGTTTCGGTCGTGCTGCTGCAGAGGACGATGTCAAAAAGGGAAAGGCAGGACTTCAATAAGGACTGCCGTAACCCGGATTCGAACCGGGGTTGCAGCGACCACAACGCAGAGTACTAACCACTATACTGTCACGGCTAGCCAACATGCCTCCGGCAAAGTGACTGAGTGACTACATCTGCAGGGAGAAGATTGGCAGCTTTTGGTGAGGTCTCACGGAATTCCTTGAGCATGTGCTCAAAGCCAATGTGTAGACTCCAACGCACGAGCATACTGTTTATTTAATTTTTATCAACAGAGGGAGGGCCCAGAAGAGCTCACAAGGTAAAGGTGACTAACAATGTGGAAACACATCGCCCGAACAGGAACTTGAACCCTGGACCCTCAGATTAAAAGTCTTATGCTCTACCGACTGAGCTATACGGGCTCTTGAGTTGCGGCGACGTGTTGAGTACAACAGGTGAGTGCAAGTTCATCCCTCATAAATACACCCTAACCAGCTAATGTGGCTCTGGAGGTAAGACGAAAACTAGACTCACAACGATCCAAGCGGAGCAAAGACCCACTGGCAGCGGTGGGATTTGAAACCACGCCTCCAAAGAGACTGGAGGCTTAATCCAGCGCCTTAGACCGCTCGGCCACGCTACCTCAAAAAGGCACTTTGTTCCGGCGGTTTCCTCCATGGTGTTTTACAGTAGGCCCGCTGTGACATTTCGCAGACAATCAAGAGCTTACAGGGTTCTGTCGGCCTAGGGTTCAGGGCACCTTTCTGATGCAGGGGTGTTCAGTCCTATATCTGGAGACGATGCCATCTGTTGATTGCAGTTCATCAAGTACCCTTGAACCGGGTAACGGGCTCTGGGAGCTGAAAGTCAGACGTGTTTTAAACACTGTCCTGACAGCTCATCTTTGGTCTTTTATCTGGTCGTGCTTTCCTTAAAGGTCCATGCAAAGAAAACATTTGTAAAATCACATAAAGGCTATAAAGTATGTACACATTGTTTTACATTAAATGTTTACTCGTTGTTGTATACCTAGTTGCATCGACAACCCATCGAGCACTCCTGTACCTGTCAATTTGTGTTATATCAACAACACGTTGATCTGTTGCAGAGTCGCTCTTAAAGAAAAACGTGGTAGTCTATAAAGGCTTGATCTTCTTCTCTCTCTCAAGCAGCCGTAGTCGGCAGGGTTTGAACCTGCGCGGGGAGACCCCAATGGATTTCAAGTCCATCGCCTTAACCACTCGGCCACGACTACAACAGTTTCCAGGGCCTCTGGGTTTCGGTCGTGCTGCAAAGAGGACGATGTCAAAAAGGGAAAGGCAGGACTTCAATAAGATGTGGTGCCCTGCCGTGACCCGGATTCGAACCGGGGTTGCTGCGACCACAACGCAGAGTACTAACCACTATATGATCACGGCTAGCCAACATGCCTCTGGCAAAGTTGCGCTACCAGGACTGAGTGACTAGATCTGCAGTGAGAAGATTGGCAGCTTTTGCTGAGGTCTCACGGAATTCCTTACGCATGTGCTCGATGAAATCCCTGCTCAAGGCCAATATGCAGACCTACAACGCACGAGCAAACTGTTTATTTAATTTTTATCAACAGAGGGAGGGCCCATAAGAGCTCACAAGGTAAAGCTGACTAACAGAGTGGAAACACATCGCCCGAACAGGGACTTGAACCCTGGACCCTCAGATTAAAAGTCTGATGCTCTACCGACTGAGCTATCCGGGCTCTTGAGTTGTAACTACGTGTTCTAAGTGTAGGCTCTCGGGTTGGGGCTTGTTGAGTACAACAGGTGAGTGCAGGTTCATCCCTCATCAAACACACCCTAACCAGCTAATGTGGCTCTGGAGGTAAGACGAAAACTAGACTCACAACGATCCAAGCGGAGCAAAGACCCACTGGCAGCGGTGGGATTTGAACCCACGCCTCCAAAGAGACTGGAGCCTTAATCCAGCGCCTTAGACCGCTCGGCCACGCTACCTCAAAAAGGCACCTTGTGCCGCCGGTTTCCTCCATGGTGTTTTACAGTAGGCCCGCTGTGACATTTCGCAGACAATCAAGAGCTTACAGGGTTCTGTCGGCCTAGGGTTCAGTGCACCTTTCTGATGCAGGGGTGTTCAGTCCTATATCTGGAGACGATGCCATCTGTTGATTGCAGTTCATCAAGTACCCTTGAACCGGTTAACGGGCTCTGGGAGCTGAAAGTCAGACGTGTTTTAAACACTGCCCTGACAGCTCATCTTTGGTCTTTTATCTGGCCGTGCTTTCCTTAAAGGTCCATGCAAAGAAAACATTTATAAAATCACATTAAAGGCTATAAAGTATGTACAAATTGTTTTACATTAAATGTTAACTCGTTGTTGTATACCTAGTTGCATCGACAACCCATCGAGCACTCCTGTACCAGTCAATTTGTGTTATATCAACAACTCGTGCCATCTGTTGCAGAGTCGCTCTTAAACATTTGTAAAATCACATAAAGGCTATAAAGTATGTACACATTGTTTTACATTAAATGTTTACTCGTTGTTGTATACCTAGTTGCATCGACAACCCATCGAGCACTCCTGTACCTGTCAATTTGTGTTATATCAACAACACGTTGATCTGTTGCAGAGTCGCTCTTAAAGAAAAACATGGTAGTCTATGAAGGCTTGATCTTCTTCTCTCTCTCAAGCAGCCGTAGTCGGCAGGGTTTGAACCTGCGCGGGGAGACCCCAATGGATTTCAAGTCCATCGCCTTAACCACTCGGCCACGACTACAACAGGTTTCAGGGCCTCTGGGTTTATGTCGTGCTGCAAAGAGGACGATGTCAAAAAGGGAAAGGCAGGACTTCAATAAGACGTGGTGCCCTGCCGTGACCCGGATTCGAACCGGGGTTGCTGCGACCACAACGCAGAGTACTAACCACTATACGATCACGGCTAGCCAACGTGCCTCCGGCAAAGTTGCGCTACCAGGACTGAGTGACTAGATCTGCAGTGAGAAGATTGGCAGCTTTTGCTGAGGTCTCACGGAATTCCTTACCCTGCTCAAGGCCAATCTGCAGACCTACAACGCACGAGCAAACTGCATGGTGTTTTACAGTAGGCCCGCTGTGACATTTCGCAAACAATCAAGAGCTTACAGGGTTCTGTCGGCCTAGGGTTCAGTGCACCTTTCTGATACAGGGGTGTTCAGTCCTATATCTGGAGACGATGCCATCTGTTGATTGCAGTTCATCAAGTACCCTTGAACCGGGTAACGGGCTCTGGGAGCTGAAAGTCAGACGTGTTTTAAAACCTGCCCTGACAGCTCATCTTTGGTCTTTTATCTGGCCGTGCTTTCCTTAAAGGTCCATGCAAAGAAAACATTTATAAAATCACATTAAAGGCTATAAAGTATGTACACATTGTTTTACATTAAATGTTTACCCCGTTGTTGTATACCTAGTTGCATCGAAAACCCATTGAGCACTCCTGTACCTGTCAATTTGTGTTATATCAACAACACGTTGATCTGTTGCAGAGTCGCTCTTAAAGAAAAACGTGGTAGTCTATAAAGGCTTGATCTTCTTCTCTCTCTCAAGCGGCCGTAGTCGTTAGGGTTTGAACCTGCGCGGGGAGACCCCAATGGATTTCAAGTCCATCGCCTTAACCACTCGGCCACGACTACAACAGGTTCCAGGGCCTCTGGGTTTAGGTCGTGCTGCAAAGAGGACGATGTCAAAAAGGGAAAGGCAGGACTTCAATAAGACGTGGTGCCCTGCCGTGACCCGGATTCGAAACGGGGTTGCTGCGACCACAACGCAGAGTACTAACCACTATACGATCACGGCTAGCCAACATGCCTCCGGCAAAGTTGCGCTACCAGGACTGAGTGACTAGATCTGCAGTGAGAAGATTGGCAGCTTTTGCTGAGGTCTCACGGAATTCCTTACCCTGCTCAAGGCCAATCTGCATACCTACAACGCACGAGCAAACTGCATGGTGTTTTACAGTAGGCCCGCTGTGACATTTCGCAGACAATCAAGAGCTTACAGGGTTCTGTCGGCCTAGGGTTCAGTGCACCTTTCTGATGCAGGGGTGTTCAGTCCTATATCTGGAGACGATGCCATCTGTTGATTGCAGTTCATCAAGTACCCTTGAACCGGGTAACGGGCTCTGGGAGCTGAAAGTCAGACGTGTTTTAAACACTGCCCTGACAGCTCATCTTTGGTCTTTTATCTGGCCGTGCTTTCCTTAAAGGTCCATGCAAAGAAAACATTTATAAAATCACATTAAAGGCTATAAAGTATGTACACATTGTTTTACATTAAATGTTTACTCGTTGTTGTATACCTAGTTGCATCGACAACCCATCGAGCACTCCTGTACCAGTCAATTTGTGTTATATCAACAACTCGTGCCATCTGCTGCAGAGTCGCTCTTAAACATTTGTAAAATCACATAAAAGGCTATAAAGTATGTACACATTGTTTTACATTAAATGTTTACTCGTTGTTGTATACCTAGTTGCATCGACAACCCATCGAGCACTCCTGGGGCCCGTTTCAGAAAGCAGGGTAAGTGCAAACTCAGAGTAAGTCAACCCCAGAAAACGGAATACTCAGGGTTTTTGGTTTCAGAACGCGAGGTATGTCAGACCCGCGACCGCGGAGTAAGTCAAGCCCATTTCAGAAATCGAGGTATCTTATACTCCGAGTGAGTAACCAGAGTAACCTACTCCGTGAACCTAACCTGGTCGGGAGCAGGTTTTATTCCGCAAACCCAGGGTTTGTTACAATCTCCGCCTCCTTTTCGAAGCGCGAGCGGTGTTGAAATTACATACATCATTTGTTTATTGATTCATGTTCCTTATCGCGCTCTATTTAGTCACACAGAACTTAAAATAGCATGTTCGTTTATTCAGGAACCCATAGAAGAGGAAGCTGCATTAATTCGCAGAGAATTATATTCATGTCGGGAGAGAATTGTGAGGCCCCGTTTGGACGTTTTATCTTAACTTTTAAGGCCAGTTTAAGAAGTACATTTAACATTTCCCAATCAGACATCCTACTTGCAAGAGCATTTTATTTCTTTAAACTTTCCTGAATGAATGATATTATTGTATTTCTACCATGGCGTTTTAGTGCCACGTTAAAAATAACATAAATTCAAGATTACGAGAATAAAGTCGAAATGTTACGAGAATAAAGTCGAAATGTTACGAGAATAAAGTCAAAATGTTACGAGAATAAAGTCGAAATGTTACGAGATTAAAGTCGAAATGTTACGAGAATAAAGTCGAAATGTTACGAGATTAAAGTCGAAATGTTACGAGAATAAAGTCGAAATGTTACGAGAATAAAGTCAAAATGTTACGAGAATAAAGTCGAAATGTTACGAGATTAAAGTCGAAATGTTACGAGAATAAAGTCGAAATGTTACGAGATTAAAGTCGAAATGTTACGAGAATGAAGTCGAAATGTTACGAGATTAAAGTCGAAATATTACTAGAATAAAGTCTAAATGTTACGAGAATAAAGTCGAAATGTTACGAGATTAAAGTCGAAATATTACGAGAATAAACTCGTCGTAATTTTATTTTTGTGAATGTTGTAGTTTAAGAGTTGAAGTTATGTTTAAGCACGTCATCTGAATCAGTGAGTTAATTCGTAGTTCGTGTCAGATTTTTCCTTCTGAATAAATTCAGTTTCCTACATGATCGCTGCAGTGTTCTTTTACTAATTATAACTCCGTGATGATGCGCCAAAAGACAAAGAATTTCCTTATTGCTAAATCATAATCTAAAGTAGGATTCAACGAAATCCTCCACAGCCATTGTTTCTAGCAATTCTGTGATTTTTCTCAAAATATTTCGACTTTATTCTCGGAACATTTCGACTTTATTCTCGAAATCTTTTTTTTTTTCTACGACACCGTCGTATATTTCATATTCAGCTGCTGCTAAGATCTTTTTATTGCAGAAGGAAAGCACCTACATGAGAGCGAGAGAGTTAAATATAATTCGCATTTTCACAGTTTCAACAAGATAAATATAAAAGTTATTGACAAACTTGCGCATTAACACGTGAAGCAATTTTCTCCCACGCCAACTCTCTTTCTTTTGCTTCTGCGGCTGTGTTGCATTTTTTTCTAAATATGAGCTCATATTCACTGTACGCTTGTAACAGTACCTTCAATTCGATTGGCTAGAAATGAACAGAGCGCTTTTTGTCATGTGACGTTGCCATGGTGAATCGTGCTATCTTCACTCAATTGATTATGGCTTTTCAGTGCCATGCTGCACGCGCGTAACCTAGAGTGAATTTAATCAGGGTTGATTGAACTAAATCAAATCAGCTGCTCTGAAACTGAAAACTCAGAGTAGCGATTCTCTGAGTAAATCAACTCAGAGTTCAGATTTTAACTCAGTGTTGGTTGAACTTCCTTATTGAAACGGGCCCCTGTACCTGTCAATTTGTGTTATATCAACAACACGTTGATCTGTTGCAGAGTCGCTCTTAAAGAAAAACGTGGTAGTCTATAAAGGCTTGATCTTCTTCTCTCTCTCAAGCAGCCGTAGTCGGCAGGGTTTGAACCTGCGCGGGGAGACCCCAATGGATTTCAAGTCCATCGCCTTAACCACTCGGCCACGACTACAACAGGGTCCAGGGCCTCTGGGTTTAGGTCGTGCTGCAAAGAGGACGATGTCAAAAAGGGAAAGGCAGGACTTCAATAAGACGTGGTGCCCTGCCGTGACCCGGATTCGAACCGGGGTTGCTGCGACCACAACGCAGAGTACTAACCACTATACGATCACGGCTAGCCAACATGCCTCCGGCAAAGTTGCGCTACCAGGACTGAGTCACTAGATCTGCAGTGAGAAGATGGGCAGCTTTTGCTGAGGTCTCACGGAATTCCTTACGCATGTGCTCGATGAAATCCCTGCTCAAGGCCAATCTGCAGACCTACAACGCACGAGCAAACTGATTATTTAATTTTATCAACAGAGGGAGGTTCCATAAGAGCTCACAAGGTAAAGCTGACTAACAGAGTAGAAACACATCGCCCGAACAGGGACTTGAACCCTGGACCCTCAGATTAAAAGTCTGATGCTCGACCGACTGAGCTATCCGGGCTCTTGAGTTGAAAAGACATGTTCTAAGTGTAGGCTCTCGGGTTGGGGCTTGTTGAGTACAACAGGTGAGTGCAGGTTCATCCCTCATCAAACACACCCTAACCAGCTAATGTGGCTCTGAAGGTAAGACGAAAACTAGACTCACAACGATCCAAGCAGAGAAAAGACCCACTGGCAGCGGTGGGATTTGAACCCACGCCTCCAAAGAGACTGGAGCCTTAATCCAGCGCCTTAGACCACTCGGCCACGCTACCTCAAAAAGGCACCTTGTGCCGCCGGTTTCCTCCATGGTGTTTTACAGTAGGCCCGCTGTGACATTTCGCAGACAATCAAGAGCTTACAGGGTTCTGTCGGCCTAGGGTTCAGCGCACCTTTCTGATGCAGGGGTGTTCAGTCCTATATCTGGAGACGATGCCATCTGTTGATTGCAGTTCATCAAGTACCCTTGAACCGGGTAACGGGCTCTGGGAGCTGAAAGTCAGACGTGTTTTAAACACTGCCCTGACAGCTCATCTTTGGTCTTTTATCTGGCCGTGCTTTCCTTAAAGGCCCATGCAAAGAAAACATTTATAAAATCACATTAAAGGCTATAAAGTATGTACACATTGTTTTACATTAAATGTTTACTCGTTGTTGTATACCTAGTTGCATCGACAACCCATCGAGCACTCCTGTACCAGTCAATTTGTGTTATATCAACAACTCGTGCCATCTGTTGCAGAGTCGCTCTTAAACATTTGTAAAATCACATAAAGGCTATAAAGTATGTACACATTGTTTTACTACATTGTTGTATACCTAGTTGCATCGACGACCCATCGAGCACTCCTGTACCTGTCAATTTGTGTTATATCAACAACACGTTGATCTGTTGCAGAGTCGCTCTTAAAGAAAAACGTGGTAGTCTATAAAGGCTTGATCTTCTTCTCTCTCTCAAGCAGCCGTAGTCGGCAGGGTTTGAACCTGCGCGGGGAGACCCCAATGGATTTCAAGTCCATCGCCTTAACCACTCGGCCACGACTATAACAGGTTCCAGGGCCTCTGGGTTTAGGTCGTGCTGCAAAGAGGACGATGTCAAAAAGGGAAAGGCAGGACTTCAATAAGACGTGGTGCCCTGCCGTGACCCGGATTCGAACCAGGGTTGCTGCGACCACAACGCAGAGTACTAACCACTATACGATCACGGCTAGCCAACATGCCTCCGGCAAAGTTGCGCTACCAGGACTGAGTGACTAGATCTGCAGTGAGAAGATTGGCAGCTTTTGTTGAGGTCTCACGTAATTCCTTACGCATGTGCTCGATGAAATCCCTGCTCAAGGCCAATCTGCAGACCTACAACGCACGAGCAAACTGTTTATTTAATTTTTATCAACAGAGGGAGGGCCCATAATTGCTCACAAGGTAAAGCTGACTAACAGAGTGGAAACACATCGCCCGAACAGGGACTTGAACCCTGGACCCTCAGATGCTCTACCGACTGAGCTATCCGGGCTCTTGAGTTGTAACGACGTGTTCTAAGTGTAGGCTCTCGGGTGGGGGCTTGTTGAGTACAACAGGTGAGTGCAAGTTCATCCCTCATCAAACACACACTAACCAGCTAATGTGGCTCTGGAGGTAAGACGAAAACTAGACTCACAACGATCCAAGCGGAGCAAAGACCCACTGGCAGCGGTGGGATTTGAACCCACGCCTCCAAAGAGACTGGAGCCTTAATCCAGCGCCTTAGACCGCTCGACCACGCTACCTCAAAAAGGCACCTTGTGCCGCCGGTTTCCTCCATGGTGTTTTACAGTAGGCCCGCTGTGACATTTCGCAGACAATCAAGAGCTTACAGGGTTCTGTCGGCCTAGGGTTCAGTGCACCTTTCTGATGCAGGGGTGTTCAGTCCTATATCTGGAGACGATGCCATCTGTTGATTGCAGTTCATCAAGTACCCTTGAACCGGGTAACGGGCTCTGGGAGCTGAAAGTCAGACGTGTTTTAAACACTGCCCTGACAGCTCATCTTTGGTCTTTTATCTGGCCGTGCTTTCCTTAAAGGTCCATGCAAAGAAAACATTTATAAAATCACATTAAAGGCTATAAAGTATGTACACATTGTTTTACATTAAATGTTTACTCGTTGTTGTATACCTAGTTGCATCGACAACCCATCGAGCACTCCTGGGGCCCGTTTCAATAAGGAAGTTCAACCAACACCGAGTTAAAATCTGAACTCTGAGTTGATTTACTCAGAGAATCGCTACTCTGAGTTTTCAGTTTCAGAACAGCTGATTTGAGTTAGTTCAATCAACCCTGAGTAAGTTCACTCTAGGTTACGCTCGTGCAGCATGGCGATGAAAAGCCATCATCAATTGAGTGAAGATAGCACGATTCACCATAGCAACGGCACGTGACAAAAAGCGCTCTGTTCATTTCTCGCCAATCGAATTGAATGAACTGTTACAAGCGTACGGTGAATATTAAGAAAAAAAGAGCAACACAGCCACAGCAGCAAAAGAAAGAGAGTTGGTGTGGGAGAAAAGTGCTTCACTTGTTATTGCGCCAGTTTATATGTCAATCACTTTGATATTTATTTTGTTGAAACTGTGAAAATGCGAATTATATTTTACTCTCTCGCTCTCATGTAGGTGCTATCCTTCTGCAATAAAAAGATCTTGGCAGCAGCTGATTATGAAATATACGACGGCGTCGTAAAAAAAAAAACATTTCGAGAATAAAGTCGAAATGTTACGAGAATAAAGTCGAAATATAAAGTCAAAATGTTACGAGAATAAAGTCGAAATGTTACAAGAATAAAGTCGAAATATTTTGAGAAAAATAACAGAATTTCTAGAAACAATAGATGTGGAGGATTTGGTTAAATCCAACTTTAGATTATGATTTAGCAATAAGGAAATTCTTTGTCTTTTGGCGCATCATAATGGAGTTATAATTAGTTAAAGGACACTGCAGCGGTTATGTAGGAAACTGAATTTATTCAGAAGAAAAAATCTGACATGAACTACGAATTAACTCACTGATTCAGATGACGTGCTCAAACATAACTTCAACTCTTAAACTACAACTTTCATGAAAATAAAATACGTATTACGACGAGTTTATTCTCGTAACATTTCGACTTTATTCTCGTAATCTTGAATTTATTTTATTTTTAACGTGCCACTAAAACGCCGTCGTAGAAATACAATAACATCATTTATTCAGGAAAGTTTAAAGAAATAAAATGGTCTTGCTAGTAAGATGCCTGATTGCGAAATGTTAAATATACTTCTTAAACTGGCCATAAAAGTTAAGATAAAACGTCCAAACGGGGCCTCACAATTCTCTCCTGACATAAATATAATTCTCTGGGAATTAATGCAGCTTCCTCATCTACGGGTTCCTGAATAAACGAACATGCTATTTTAAGCTCTGTGTGACTAAATAGAGCGCGATTAGGAACACGAATCAATAAACAAATGACGTATGCAATTTCAACACCGCTCGCGCTTCGAAAAGGGGGCGGAGATTATAACAAACCCTGGGTTTGCGGAATAAAACCTGCTCCCGACCAGGTTAGGTTCACGGAGTAGGTTACTCTGGTTACTCACTCGGAGTATAAGATACCTCGATTTCTGAAATGGCCTTGACTTACTCCGCGGTCGCGGGTTTGACATACCTCGCGTTCTGAAACCAAAAACCCTGAGTATTCCGTTTTCTGGGGTTGACTTACTCTGAGTTTGCACTTACCCTGCTTTCTGAAACGGGCCCCTGTACCAGTCAATTTGTGTTATATCAACAACTCGTGCCATCTGTTGCAGAGTCGCTCTTAAACATTTGTAAAATCACATAAAGGCTATAAAGTATGTACACATTGTTTTACTACATTTGGCAGGGTTTGAACCTGCGCGGGGAGACCCCAATGGATTTCAAGTCCATCGCCTTAACCACTCGGCCACGACTAAAACAGGTTCCATGGCCTCTGGGTTTAGGTCGTGCTGCAAAGAGGACGATGTCAAAAAGGGAAAGGCAGGACTTCAATAAGACGTGGTGCCCTGCCGTGACCCGGATTCGAACCGGGGTTGCTGCGACCACAACGCAGAGTACTAACCACTATACGATCACGGCTAGCCAACATGCCTCCGGCAAAGTTGCGCTACCAGGACTGAGTGACTAGATCTGCAGTGAGAAGATTGGCAGCTTTTGCTGAGGTCTCACGGAATTCCTTACGCATGTGCTCGATGAAATCCCTGCTCAAGGCCAATCTGCAGACCTACAACGCACGAGCAAACTGTTTATTTAATTTTTATCAACAGAGGGAGGGCCCATAAGAGCTCACAAGGTAAAGCTGACTAACAGAGTGGAAACACATCGCCCGAACAGGGACTTGAACCCTGGACCCTCAGATTAAAAGTCATCCCTCATCAAACACACCCTAACCAGCTAATGTGGCTCTGGAGGTAAGACGAAAACTAGACTCACAACGATCCAAGCGGAGCAAAGACCCACTGGCAGCGGTGGGATTTGAACCCACGCCTCCAAAGAGACTGGAGCCTTAATCCAGCGCCTTAGACCGCTCGGCCACGCTACCTCAAAAAGGCACCTTGTGCCGCCGGTTTCCTCCATGGTGTTTTACAGTAGGCCCGCTGTGACATTTCGCAGACAATCAAGAGCTTACAGGGTTCTGTCGGCCTAGGGTTCAGTGCACCTTTCTGATGCAGGGGTGTTCAGTCCTATATCTGGAGACGATGCCATCTGTTGATTGCAGTTCATCAAGTACCCTTGAACCGGGTAACGGGCTCTGGGAGCTGAAAGTCAGACGTGTTTTAAACACTGCCCTGACAGCTCATCTTTGGTCTTTTATCTGGCCGTGCTTTCCTTAAAGGTCCATGCAAAGAAAACATTTATAAAATCACATTAAAGGCTATAAAGTATGTACACATTGTTTTACATTAAATGTTTACTCGTTGTTGTATACCTAGTTGCATCGACAACCCATCGAGCACTCCTGTACCAGTCAATTTGTGTTATATCAACAACTCGTGCCATCTGCTGCAGAGTCGCTCTTAAACATTTGTAAAATCACATAAAAGGCTATAAAGTATGTACACATTGTTTTACATTAAATGTTTACTCGTTGTTGTATACCTAGTTGCATCGACAACCCATCGAGCACTCCTGTACCAGTCAATTTGTGTTATATCAACAACTCGTGCCATCTGCTGCAGAGTCGCTCTTAAACATTTGTAAAATCACATAAAAGGCTATAAAGTATGTACACATTGTTTTACATTAAATGTTTACTCGTTGTTGTATACCTAGTTGCATCGACAACCCATCGAGCACTCCTGTACCAGTCAATTTGTGTTATATCAACAACTCGTGCCATCTGCTGCAGAGTCGTTCTTAAACATTTGTAAAATCACATAAAAGGCTATAAAGTATGTACACAATTTTTTTACTACATTGTTATATACCTAGTTGCATCGACGACCCATCGAGCACTCCTGTACCTGTCAATTTGTGTTATATCAACAACACGTTGATCTGTTGCAGAGTCGCTCTTAAAGAAAAACGTGGTAGTCTATAAAGGCTTGATCTTCTTCACTATACGATCACGGCTAGCCAACATGCCTCCGGCAAAGTTGCGCTACCAGGACTGAGTGACTAGATCTGCAGTGAGAAGATTGGCAGCTTTTGCTGAGGTCTCACGGAATTCCTTACGCATGTGCTCGATGAAATCCCTGCTCAAGGCCAATCTGCAGACCTACAACGCACGAGCAAACTGTTTATTTAATTTTTATCAACAGAGGGAGGGCCCATAAGAGCTCACAAGGTAAAGCTGACTAACAGAGTGGAAACACATCGCCCGAACAGGGACTTGAACCCTGGACCCTCAGATTAAAAGTCTGATGCTCTACCGACGGAGCTATCCGGGCTCTTGAGTTGTAACGACGTGTTCTAAGTGTAGGCTCTCGGGTTGGGGCTTGTTGAGTACAACAGGTGAGTGCAGGTTCATCCCTCATCAAACACACCCTAACCAGCTAATGTGGCTCTGGAGGTAAGACGAAAACTAGACTCACAACGATCCAAGCGGAGCAAAGACCCACTGGCAGCGGTGGGATTTGAGCCCACGCCTCCAAAGAGACTGGAGCCTTAATCCAGCGCCTTAGACCGCTCGGCCACGCTACCTCAAAAAGGCACCTTGTGCCGCCGGTTTCCTCCATGGCGTTTTACAGTAGGCCCGCTGTGACATTTCGCAGACAATCAAGAGCTTACAGGGTTCTGTCGGCCTAGGGTTCAGTGCACCTTTCTGATGCAGGGGTGTTCAGTCCTATATCTGGAGACGATGCCATCTGTTGATTGCAGTTCATCAAGTACCCTTGAACCGGGTAACGGGCTCTGGGAGCTGAAAGTCAGACGTGTTTTAAACACTGCCCTGACAGCTCATCTTTGGTCTTTTATCTGGCTGTGCTTTCCTTAAAGGTCCATGCAAAGAAAACATTTATAAAATCACATTAAAGGCTATAAAGTATGTACACATTGTTTTACATTAAATGTTTACTCGTTGTTGTATACCTAGTTGCATCGACAACCCATCGAGCACTCCTGTACCAGTCAATTTGTGTTATATCAACAACTCGTGCCATCTGTTGCAGAGTCGCTCTTAAACATTTGTAAAATCACATAAAGGCTATAAAGTATGTACACAGTGTTTTACTACATTGTTATATACCTAGTTGCATCGACGACCCATCGAGCACTCCTGTACCTGTCAATTTGTGTTATATCAACAACACGTTGATCTGTTGCAGAGTCGCTCTTAAAGAAAAACGTGGTAGTCTATAAAGGCTTGATCTTCTTCTCTCTCTCAAGCAGCTGTAGTCGGCAGGGTTTGAACCTGCGCGGGGAGACCCCAATGTCAAAAAGGGAAAGGCAGGACTTCAATAAGACGTGGTGCCCTGCCGTGACCCGGATTCGAACCGGGGTTCCTGCGACCACAACGCAGAGTACTAACCACTATACTATCATGGCTAGCCAACATGCCTCCGGCAAAGTTGCGCTACCAGGACTGAGTGACTAGATCTGCAGTGAGAAGATTGGCAGCTTTTGCTGTGGTCTCACGGAATTCCTTACCCTGCTCAAGGCCAATCTGCAGACCTACAACGCACGAGCAAACTGTTTATTTAATTTTTATCAACAGAGGGAGGGCCCATAAGAGCTCACAAGGTAAAGCTGACTAACAGAGTGGAAACACATCGCCCGAACAGGGACTTGAACCCTGGACCCTCAGATTAAAAGTCTGATGCTCTACCGACGGAGCTATCCGGGCTCTTGAGTTGTAACGACGTGTTCTAAGTGTAGGCTCTCGGGTTGGGGCTTGTTGAGTACAACAGGTGAGTGCAGGTTCATCCCTCATCAAACACACCCTAACCAGCTAATGTGGCTCTGGAGGTAAGACGAAAACTAGACTCACAACGATCCAAGCGGAGCAAAGACCCACTGGCAGCGGTGGGATTTGAGCCCCACGCCTCCAAAGAGACTGGAGCCTTAATCCAGCGCCTTAGACCGCTCGGCCACGCTACCTCAAAAAGGCACCTTGTGCCGCCGGTTTCCTCCATGGCGTTTTACAGTAGGCCCGCTGTGACATTTCGCAGACAATCAAGAGCTTACAGGGTTCTGTCGGCCTAGGGTTCAGTGCACCTTTCTGATGCAGGGGTGTTCAGTCCTATATCTGGAGACGATGCCATCTGTTGATTGCAGTTCATCAAGTACCCTTGAACCGGGTAACGGGCTCTGGGAGCTGAAAGTCAGACGTGTTTTAAACACTGCCCTGACAGCTCATCTTTGGTCTTTTATCTGGCTGTGCTTTCCTTAAAGGTCCATGCAAAGAAAACATTTATAAAATCACATTAAAGGCTATAAAGTATGTACACATTGTTTTACATTAAATGTTTACTCGTTGTTGTATACCTAGTTGCATCGACAACCCATCGAGCACTCCTGTACCAGTCAATTTGTGTTATATCAACAACTCGTGCCATCTGCTGCAGAGTCGCTCTTAAACATTTGTAAAATCACATAAAGGCTATAAAGTATGTACACAGTGTTTTACTACATTGTTATATACCTAGTTGCATCGACGACCCATCGAGCACTCCTGTACCTGTCAATTTGTGTTATATCAACAACACGTTGATCTGTTGCAGAGTCGCTCTTAAAGAAAAACGTGGTAGTCTATAAAGGCTTGATCTTCTTCTCTCTCTCAAGCAGCTGTAGTCGGCAGGGTTTGAACCTGCGCGGGGAGACCCCAATGTCAAAAAGGGAAAGGCAGGACTTCAATAAGACGTGGTGCCCTGCCGTGACCCGGATTCGAACCGGGGTTGCTGCGACCACAACGCAGAGTACTAACCACTATACGATCACGGCTAGCCAACATGCCTCCGGCAAAGTTGAGCTACCAGGACTGAGTGACTAGATCTGCAGTGAGAAGATTGGCAGCTTTTGCTGAGGTCTCACGGAATTCCTTACGCATGTGCTCGATGAAATCCCTGCTCAAGGCCAATCTGCAGACCTACAACGCACGAGCAAACTGTTTATTTAATTTTTATCAACAGAGGGAGGGCCCATAAGAGCTCACAAGGTAAACCTGACTTAACAGAGTGGAAACACATTGCCCGAACAGGGACTTGAACCCTGGACCCTCAGATTAAAAGTCTGATGCTCTACCGACTGAGCTATCCGGGCTCTTGAGTTGTAACGACTTGTTCTAAGTGTAGGCTCTCGGGTTGGGGCTTGTTGAGTACAACAGGTGAGTGCAGGTTCATCCCTCATCAAACACACCCTAACCAGCTAATATGGCTCTGGAGGTAAGACGAAAACTAGACTCACAACGATCCAAGCGGAGCCTTAATCCAGCGCCTTAGACCGCTCGGCCACGCTACCTCAAAAAGGCACCTTGTGCCGCCGGTTTCCTCCATGGCGTTTTACAGTAGGCCCGCTGTGACATTTCGCAGACAATCAAGAGCTTACAGGGTTCTGTCGGCCTAGGGTTCAGTGCACCTTTCTGATGCAGGGGTGTTCAGTCCTATATCTGGAGACGATGCCATCTGTTGATGTTTACTCGTTGTTGTATACCTAGTTGCATCGACAACCCATCGAGCACTCCTGTACCAGTCAATTTGTGTTATATCAACAACTCGTGCCATCTGTTGCAGAGTCGCTCTTAAACATTTGTAAAATCACATAAAGGCTATAAAGTATGTACACATTGTTTTACTACATTGTTATATACCTAGTTGCATCGACGACCCATCGAGCACTCCTGTACCTGTCAATTTGTGTTATATCAACAACACGTTGATCTGTTTCAGAGTCGCTCTTAAAGAAAAACGTGGTAGTCTATAAAGGCTTGATCTTCTTCTCTCTCTCAAGCAGCTGTAGTCGGCAGGGTTTGAACCTGCGCGGGGAGACCCCAATGTCAAAAAGGGAAAGGCAGGACTTCAATAAGACGTGGTGCCCTGCCGTGACCCGGATTCGAACCGGGGTTGCTGCGACCACAACGCAGAGTACTAACCACTATACGATCACGGCTAGCCAACATGCTGAAATCATTCTGATTTCATCATTCTGAAAACATCTGAAAATCGGGTGTTTTCCAACATCTAGTTATAGTGAAACTTCTCAGAGGTGTTTCCTTTCGAAACCAACCTAAAATTCCTGCTATCTCTTATTTTTTGTTATCCAATTGTTCTCGTCTGCCAACATTATTTCTAGGCAACAAGTTTTGTATCTTATGGTGGAATTTTAACCTTTACTCAGTTTTTTTTTAAATAACTTGCTCTATAAAATATTGCTGGATTTTGTATTGCTGAAATATGTTGTGCTATACTTGATGAAAATCATTATAATATTTTTATGAAAACAATCATTGCATAAGTATGTTGATTCTATCATTATTTGTATATACTCCTCTGGGTTAGTGTGATTTCAGAGTATTCTACTTACACAACTATGTTACAAACATTCCTATGAATACTTCTTCATAACCGGGGTGAATATAAGAGCCCCATATTATACATAATATGATCAAAATTATACTCAATATATTCCCCCCTTTGGGGCTCCATAAGAGTCCCACATCTGATTAAGACTAACATAAGAGGAATATCTACTTCAAAGTGAATATATCAGCGTGAACAAAATGAATCAATATCAATGATAATACTCATTATTTTATGTGTATGCGTATAATCTATAAAATATAAAAATCCATCTGACCTGACTAGGTTGTCTCGTAACACCGACAACTCCTGTTTGTAACCAATTACTTTATAAAAATGGCTTCTACATTAGATTGCAAATAGTTGATCGTCACTGACCGAGTACACCACCATCTGATGGTGAGGAGCAGATCTAGTAATCATCTTAACTGCCTGCATTATGCAAGGCCAAAAACACAGTAATATCAGAATTGGAGCCAAAATGCAGATTATCAACATCAATATTTTATGCAAATTAGGAAATTTGTTGTCAATCCAGTTCCATATTGAATTATCAGAATCAACTGTCCTGTAGGAAGTTGAATAATCCTCTTCTCACACGCCGTTGACTGTCCATTGATCGATGAGGCAAGATAATAGCTCTTCCATGTAGCTGGACTAAAGCAAACAGTCCTGTCCAGTTCTTTGGTAATGATAAATATAATTGATGGCCACACAGCCAGTAGTATCCCTCAACGACTCCCGTTCCCTCGTGATCAGGAACATGCACAGTTGAGCACGATGGGCATTTTACTCGTCTTCTTTCGGAAATAAGAATGTACTGGTAGGTAACAACTGGCTGTGGTACTTCATGAGTAATGCTGACAGTCGTAGATGGAGGATTTAGGTAGTCTGCATAACAAAGACAGGCTATACAACTTCAATCATTTAAGGGTTTATAAATTAATGTACATTTTCACTCTGGTGTTGTTCCCAAAAAATGATGTCCTGACTTTCTTTCATAATAGACAAGATTGCTAGGTACATGTTTAACAGTTGCTATCTGAGGAAGAGTGTGTGGAATCCAAGTATCATGCATAATAGTCATAATAAAATAAGTCATGTATAAAAATGTAAAGGAGACATAGACAGGTAAGCAGGGTACTGTTACTTTAAATGTTATGATGTCTAATCGCCTTAAACCACATTTAAGATGTTACTTAGATCTAAGTTCAAAATAAAGGATACAAAGGGTTTCCAAATATTCTCAAAATAAAAAAGTTTCTCTTTTAAGGAATATGTTATCTTTTCCATAGCTAAACAGAAGGACATATTATTGATCCACTGTATGATAGAAGGCATTTCTAATCTTTTCCAGTACAGAGCAATTAAACGCTTAGCCTGAAGTATGCCTATGTCAATCAATTTACGGATATTACTACAAAGTACAATATGGTCTGGGATACTTCCCAAAATAAAAATCTCTGGTTCCATTGGAAGATTTATTGAGACCACTTGGTAAATTAATGCCGCCACCTCCCTCCAAAATTCTTTCACCTTAGGGCAGCTCCACAAACAATGTAGAAGAGTACCTTTGTCACTTGAACATTTAATGCATGTGTCTGGAATATTCGGGTTTATTTTGTTCAGCCTCACTGGCGTAATGTACGTTCTCATTAACCAGTTATATTGTATCAGTTTAAAACTTCTATTGAATGTTTGCAATTGTGCTTTCATACATATTTCCTCCAACTTAATTAAAGGGATGTTTGATTTTAAGTCCTCATTCCAACGACTCAATTTATCTTTCGATGATTCCTTAGAATTTAACTCTAACAATATATACAACTGAGATATTAAACCTTTAGACTGTGGGGGTTTAGAAAACACCGCGTGGAGAGAGCGTGGTTTGAGACAGAGCTCTGTCAAACTTTTTCTAAATATATCGTTTATTCCTGTTATTTCTTAATATCTATGTTCTAAATTGATAACTCACAGAGGGTTAAACCTATCCTTAAGTGTATCACATACCAAATATAGTCATATAACGCACAGATAAATTTGTTTTGTATGACCGTTCGCCATTAGCACTACGGCTGTTAGCATTCCCAGCCTTTAATCTCTGAATATTGCCTCTACTGCTTAACTCACTGTTCTCATTATGACACCACTAATGGCTTATGATTCAGATATTTGTTTAACGTTACCTTTGAGTGCAGATGATGAATCTTTCTTCGCACTTCAGTCAGAACTGGAAGTATTGGAGAAGCAGATCCACGACCTACTCGAGAGGCAAACACGTCTGCGAGAACGTAAAATGGCAATGGAAACATCCCGGGCTGACGCTCGCAAAGCTGCGGTAAGTGTTCGACGTGATTGTAATACTCCTATCACTTCTACTCCGTGTGTTTCTATGCACAGATCCCAGGCTTCAAGAGCACGACGAGCCGAAATGAACTTCTCTCCTGCACCTGCACACACACGGCGAGAGGCGAAATCCAGGACAGGAGCGATGACCTATCCCCCACCGCCGCTACCGGTCTTCAAGATTTCTACGAGAAATCGCTATGCTGCCCTCTGCGAGACGAAATCCAACGCTGTGGTCATCGGAGACTCAATCGTCCGGAATGTACGCACCTCCTTCAATGAAGGTAAGGTGCGCACTCACTGTTTTCCTGGCGCCCGTGTTCTCGATGTCTCCGCGCAGGTAACTGCGATTCTGAAGGAGGATGCAAGAGTAGGAGCCGTAGTTCTGCACGCGGGGGTGAATGATGTGAGAATGCGGCAGTCGGAGATCCTGAAGAGGGATTTCAGGAGTCTGGTCGATACTGTTCGCAACGCATCGCCCACGGCGAGGATCATCGTATCAGGGCCGCTTCCTACTTACCGACGAGGGAACGAAAAGTTCAGTAGACTATTTACGCTTAATAATTGTTTAATGTCATGGTGTATTGAACAGAAGCTGCTCTTTGTAAATAATTTTTATCTGTTCTGGGAGCGACCAAGGCTCTTCCGCCCCGACGGGCTGAACCCCAGCAGCATTGGAGCGGAAATTCTGTCTGACTACATCTCAAAGACGCTACACACCATTTGACTAGTAAGTACAAATTTTAACTATAGTCTGTGTTCTTCTCACCCAACTGTTAAGAATGTTACAGTTAAGAATGTTACTGCTTTCAAATACATAGAGACTGTGTCTGTCCCCCGAATAATAAAACCAAATAATCATTTATTTAAAAGTATGAGAAAAAATCTTATCATGATTAAACCAAAAGACAATATACTTAATGAGCAAAACCAACGCCTAAAGTTTGGGCTACTTAATATTAGATCACTAAATCCAAAGGCAGTTATTGTAAATGAAATGATCACAGACAACAGTTTTGATATACTATGACTTACTGAAACCTGGCTTAAGCCAAATGATTACTTCGGTCTTAATGAGTCTACTCCACCAAGCTACGGTTATATTCATGAACCACGTCCGGTTGGTCGAGGTGGTGGTGTCGCAACAATCTTTAGAGACTTTCTTACCGTTACTCGGAGAACAATGCATACATTTAAATCATTTGAAATGCTTGCGTTGAACATAACAGTTCCAAACAAAAGTAAAAAATCATTGGTCTCTCTTACATTGGTTACTGTGTATAGACCCCCTGGGCCTTACACTAATTTTCTGATAGAGTTTGCAGACTTCTTATCGGATCTATAGGTTAACGTCGATAAAGTACTGATTGTTGGAGATTTTAATATCCACGTAGATAGTGCTAACGATCCATTAGCTGTGGCGTTTAAAGAACTACTAGACTCTTGTGGTGTAACACAATACATCAATGGACCTACTCATTGTCTTAATCATACCCTAGACTTGATTATATCTCACAGAGCCGATCTAATCAATATCGATGTTATACCTCAAAGCGACGATGTTTCCGATCACCATCTTATAACATGTACACTGCGCACTGCAGAAATCAGTTGTATATCTCCATATCGACAGGGTAGAACAATCACCTCAACTACTAAAGATAGTTTCGTAATGAACTTGCCAGATCTGACTCCTCTAATAACCTTTCCAACTAATATAGAATCACTCGATGACATGACCAGCAACATGGGCACTATTTTCTCTTATGCATTAGAAGCGGTCGCACCTATGAAGTCAAAAAGGATTAATGAAAAGATCATAGTACCATGGTATAATAACACCACTCGCGCCCTAAAAAGAGAAACGCGTAAACTGGAGCGAAAATGGAAACAAACCCAATTAGAGGTTTTTAAAATTGCATGGAAAGAGAGTGCAAGCTGTTACAAAAAGGCTCTAAAAGCAGCAAAAGCTGAGCATTTCCGTAACCTCATAGAAAATAACAAAAACAATCCAAGGTTTTTAGTTAGTACAATTGCTAAACTAACAAACAAACAGACTCCACCTGACCTGGGTATTCCGCCGCACCTTGGTAGCAATGAATTCATGAAGTTTTTTACCGAGAAAATCGAAATAATACAAGACAACATAGCTAAAACCAAACCTCCAAGTGTGTCGGAAGAATTAGTTTCAACCGTCACCCAAAAAGAAAAGCTAGAGTGTTTTTCTCCTATAAATCAGGAAGATTTTATTAAAATTATTACTACATCCAAACCGACGACATGCTTATTAGACCCCATTCCGACTACTTTATTAAAAGAGTTACTACCTGCTGTAATTGAGCCCATTTGTAACATAATCAACTCGTCAATTAATCTAGGACATGTCCCAGGGCCCTTTAAACTGGCTGTAATTAAGCCTCTTATCAAAAAAACAAACTTAGACCCAAATGAACTTGGAAGCTATAGACCGATTTCAAATCAAACCGGTACTTGTTCGTTAGAATTACAAATGACCTCCTTATTGCTTCAGATAAAGGTAACATCCCACTATTAGTCCTGCTTGACCTTAGTGCTGTTTTCCATACTGTAGACCATAAAATACTACTAGATTGTTTACACAATTTTATCGGTATTCAGGGACAGGCACTGCAATGGTTCAGATCTTACTTAACAGACAGATACCAATACGTCCATTTAAATGGGAAATCGTCAAATCTTACGCAAGTAAATTATGGATTACCTCAGGGATCGGTTTTAGGACCCTTGCTTTTACCATATACATGCTGCCCCTCGGCAACATTATTAGAAAACATGGAATTAGCTTCCACTGTTATGCAGATGATACTCAGCTATATATCTCATCAAGACCAGATGATTCCTTTAAGCTATCCAAACTGGCAGAGTGCATCGAGGACATAAAACATTGGATGACTAGTAATTTCCTCCTTTTAAACTCTAGCAAAACAGAAATATTACTTATAGCACCAAAATCAAGTAAACAGAATATCTCCGATTACAGCCTGCAAATTGAAAGCTGCACTGTTACTCCAACAAATACAGTTAAAGACCTAGGTGTTATATTAGACGGCAACCTGTCATTTAAAAATCACATCTCAAATATCACAAAAACAGCCTTCTTTCACCTTAGAAATGTTGCCAAATTACGAAATAGTTTATGTGTTGCAGACGCAGAAAAGCTTATTCATGCATTTGTGACCTCACGGCTTGACTATTGTAATGCTCTACTTAGTGGTTGTCCTGTATCATCGATAAACAAACTACTGTTAGTTCAGAATGCAGCTGCCAGAGTTCTTACTAGGTCAAGAAAATACGATCACATAACCCCAGTTTTATCATCGCTTCACTGGCTACCCATTAAGTATCGTATTGATTTTAAAATTCTTTTAATTACTTACAAAGCCCTGAACGGTTTAGCACATACTTACTTAACCGAGCTTTTATCACGTTACAACACATCACGCTCTCTAAGATCTCAAAATTTAGGACTTTTGACAACACCTAGAATAACAAAATCCACCAAAGGGGGACGAGCTTTCTCATACGTAGCACCTAAACTCTGGAATAGCCTTCCTGATACAATAAATCTAGATTAGAGACACATCTTTTCAGCCATCTTTCACTTAATGCATAGTTAATGAATAGCAGCTACGCTAATTATTCTCTTTATTCTCTTTCCGCCTCTGCCTCGGGATGCCCATCCCGAGGTAGGAAGAAGTTCCACCATGTCCAGACGACCGACAGATGCCCATCCCCAATTTGAGATTACGCCAGATACAGCTGCAGACTGACTGACCATCCCAGCTCCATCTAAGGCAATTCCACCATCTGCCAAGAGAAATATGAGCATCGGACCATCCCAGCTCATACCACTACATCCCCAACCAAGAGCAAAGACGGACTATTTGTCTTATTAATGCTGAAGTTACAATATTTGGTGTTAAATGCTAAACCTTAACCACATTTCAGCAGTCTGAGTGCAGCTATGACACGTCATAGGGAATCTGGCCCTCCCGGTTGAGCCTGGTTTCTCCCAAGTTTTTTTTCTCCATTAATCAATCATTGGAGTTTGGGTTCCTCGCCACAGCAGGGCAGTGTTGGCCTGCTCACCGGGAGACTGCATTCATTGATTTATTTATTTAGAAATTAGATATCATTTATTAGAATGATCTTACTCGTTGTATAAATACCATGCACTGTGCTGTGTTTTAACTTGTCTGTTTTTCCTGTTTGTACCTGTTAAGCTGCTTTGAAACAATACACATTGTGAAAAGCGCTATATAAATAAACTTGAATTGAATTGAATTGAATGGAACAGGTTGGCCAGGTTGACCCAGAGGCTTTGGTGGTTGTGGGGCCCGTCGCTTTTTAGTTGAAACGTGAGGACTTGCGATAAAGAGAGTGGGATAGTTTTGTTCCAGGAAAAAACGAGTTCCTCCATTTTCTATGAGAAGCTCAAAAGAGATGATGTAGTAGAGAGGGTGAGAGTGTGTAGTGAGAGGGGCTGCGAGTCTGGTGTTTCTGAAGACTGAAGTATGTTGTTTTGGCTCTCCTGGTTGATATCCACAGAAACGTCCAACTGGTGTGATGTCACTGGGCAGGGTACAGCTTGAGTGGTGTTATCCCAATGTCCATCCAACTGCTGAGGTGGGTCACTATGGCCAGGTGTATTTGTGCCATTTAGGAGTGGAGTGGTAAACTCTACTGATGGGTGAAAGAGGGAGAAGAGGATATTGTACTTTAGCACTCTTGAACCAAGTTTGTTTGGGTGGAGGCCATCTGTTCTAAAAAGTTGTCTTTGACTCTAAAAGAGATTAAAGTTGTCAATGAAGTTTAGTCCTCTCATGTTGCAGGTTTTTTGCAGCCATATGTTCAGACTGAGTAGCCGAGAGAACATATTCATTCCCCGAGCTGGGAGAGGTCCACTGATGAATGCCTGTCCTTTAGCTTTCCAAGCAATTCAAAGAGTTCATTAAAATCCCTTTTTAGGAGCTCTGACTGCTCTTTTCGAGTATCATTTTTCCCCACATGTATGACAATTCGATTTACAGACTTATGTTGTTTCAGGATGTTTGAGAGTTCCTTGCTTACATCAGCAATCATTGCTTTAGGGAAATAGTATGTACGTATGTACGTGCCCTGCTATGAAGGTTTCTGATAATTGAGTCCCCCACTATGAGAGTATTTGGCTCGGGTGCTTGTTGAGCAGAGTGCCGGTGCCTGTTTGACACAGAGCTTCTGCTAACTGCAGTGTCCACTTTTGATTTTTGCCTTACCACGTTTGGGGATTCTTCACCCATATTCATTAGTGCCTCAAATCTATTTTCAAGATGTACAGGGGGTGGCAGAGTACCAACATTGTCTACTCGAGTCTTAGTCATATTTGGGGTAGATGAAGCTAATGCGGCAATTTGTGAAACTCTCGACAGTCTGATATTACTAGCTTTAGGTCTTGCGCCCTTTTTCTGCCAACGGTTTGTGTCCTCAGCTACCTTTGTTTGCATCTGTACAGGTTTGTCTGAGCTAACTATAATCTGATGAGAAGTGCTGGGTTCACAGAACTCACCGGCTTCATGCTGAGGGGGTCCACGACGAGTAACAGCTGTGTGTTTAGTAGCTTTGTTTTCGAGAACTGCAATCTTTTGTAGAAGTTTGTGGCAGTTTGAGCAACAGGTGGTTTTTGATCCAACAGATGGCATTTTCACACCAGTTTGAGTGTGGGCAATGGAATTATTCTGAAGAGTTTCAATTGTACGCAGTAAGAAATCCTGGTTGCTTAGCGAAAGTTTTGAAGTATTTCCCAGTCTTTGGTTTCAGTGCCTAATTGTTTTGTCTGAGCACTGTACTGAACTGCTGGTGTTTAAAAAAGATAAAGCATAAAAGCAGAAGCGCAAAGCACGGAGCGCTAGTAAATGCGTCCGATCAGTAGCAAAGCCGGAAGAAATATAGACAATTACTCTGTTTCGCTTGTAATTTAGAGGAGCCGATTTATGTAAAGTGTATGCATCCTCCGAGGATAATCACTGTTCAATTTGTTAATCAGATAGACAGACCCCTGTGTCATTGAATACTCCCTGTTTTTACCACCTAAAAATCCGGGGTTAGAAGGGCTATAATAAACTTTTTTACAGTAGCTTTTTAATGGTTTGTAACACATGTGGGTGGTGTCAGAACTCGTCGGCCTCCAGATCCACTTCCGGTGTAAACAATTAAACTCTCACAGAGTTGTAGCGATCACGCAGCATACACCATTTGAACACATTCACTGTCGATAGCTGCCAACGTAGAATCAAATCCACATAATATATACAAAGAATCATCCTGGGTCACCACGCGTCCATCAGCGAACATGCGATACCATATACCCGGTATTACGCACACTTTTAATGAGAGATAAATCGTTGCCTGACCATCAGGGTGTCAGGTCAGCAGGATGAAGACAACTACAGGGGGTACAATTACACAGCTATAAGATATAAACTGTCAAACAAGACTGACAGATCATAAAAAAAAAAAAACTTTTATTGACTGGCAAATTAATTGCTTGGGGGAAAGTAGGGAGACACACACACTTTCAGAAGATTTGAAACAACAAGCCTCATTTCATTCATTTGCATGATAAAAACCACAAAGCAAAGGAAACAACATTCTTAGAGGAAAAAAATACATATTACACTAATACTATCTCAATATCTTACAAACATCATTCACAAATATCCTGTAGTAAAAGCAAAACAGGATGAAAACAAACCTTTTTGATAAGGAAGTACTGAATGGGGGTTTAGGAAGTTAGACATGCTGAGGGAAGGGAAGGGGTCAAATGATACCCCCAAAACAATCATAAAATATATCTGTCATCAGGACTGTCATACCATAAAAGTCCAGTTTGAGTGACCAGTGGACAGAAAAAGAGACAAGAGCTCCACTATAACTAGAGCAAAGCATTGGACAGAGGGACGCATGCCGAAACCCGGGATCGAACCAGGGACCTTGAGATCTTCAGTCTAACGCTCTCCCAACTGAGCTATTTCGGCCTCGTTTGCAGGTTTCTTGACTTGCGAATCGTAGTCCGCGGACGACCCCTGGCGCTGAAGCCCTGAATTATGGAACAGAATGCCAGAGAAAAGCCTTTGGCCAGTACGGGGATCGAACCCGCGACCTTGGCACCACGCTCTAGCCAACTGAGCTAACAGGCCATGGGTCTCCTGCTTTCATGATCTGGATTGCCATAGTGCCACCTTGAGTGTCCTCACAATACGATGAACGCTTAAAGCAGGGCTCCTCCGGGATTTGAACCCGGGACCTCTCGCACCCAAAGCGAGAATCATGCCCCTAGACCAACGAGCCGAGCGGTGTGCAGCGATTGTGATTTCAAGGCGCTTTGGAAAAGCATTTTCCCCACGTGTGCCCCGTTTCATTGAGCCAAAGCAATGCGCGTCTTTTTCCGATAATGCGCGGGAATTTGCTCAAATGAAAGAGCCCTCGCTTGGCATTCGAGAGGTAGAGGGAATGACGGCCTTATTCTCCATATTAGAGGCTTTTGGAGCTTCCTTCGCGCGACTTAGCCCTCCCTATGCTACCTGTCGAGGCTCACCTTTGCAGAAAAAGGTCTTCGTGTTGAATACTGTTCATATATTCAGTCACAAAAAGCCTTCAGTGCCCCTTGTCTCTCCTCGCTATGGCACCTGGACACAAATGACAAGAATCTCCCATATGGTGTGCGCATTGCTTTTACCCAGAGCAACGTAATGCAGGACATTTCACGATCAGAGACAATCAAGTTGTCACTTAAGATTCCACAAGTTTTTTTTTGCTGTGTAACTTGCATTTTCAATAAACCAGTGTGGATATGTGAGGTGGTTCGTTTCCTTGCCCTTTTCTTGTAGTTTCTTGAAAAGGATTATCCTCCATTACTATTGGGTAATTGTCAAAATAAGGCTAAGCATGAAAAATCTCTCTCCCCAAATCTTCTCTTTATAGTACGTGTGTGTGTGCAATCACATTAACGTTTCAGAAATGGGCAATTTGTTATATTTATTTTCCGCTTTGCCTTGGTTGTATTGACCTTTGGCTCATTGTGTACCGTTAGCCTGTTGTCAGTGTGAAAGCAGCAAATGCTACTTTAACTCGAGGTTTAATGAAACCTAGTTGTTATCCTACCATTGTCTTACGTTGTCATTACAAAGATCCTCCACCTTCTATGTGGTTCCTCGTTCCACAAGTACAACACTTTTCCTGCACGTAAACAGATGAAATTCACTTGTGTTTGCCTGACAGCTTAAACGTTTTAGTACAAAGGTCAAAGATCGGGGCGGTAACAATCCCTGGCATGAGCCCCTCGAAAAGGTGTAGACTTTCAATGAGAGGTCTCACCGAGATTTGAACTCGGATCGCTGGATTCAGAGTCCAGAGTGCTAACCATTACACCATGAAACCCAATGTGAAGCTGTTTTCGACATGCAAGATTCCGAACAAAAGAGCGCACGGTCTTGTGAATGCAAGAGCTCCACTATAACTAGAGCAAAGCATTGGACAGAGGGACGCATGCCGAAACCCGGGATCGAACCAGGGACCTTTAGATCTTCAGTCTAACGCTCTCCCAACTGAGCTATTTCGGCCACGTTTGCAGGTTTCTTGACTTGCGAATCGTAGTCCGCGGACGACCCCTGGCGCTGAAGCCCTGAATTATGGAACAGAATGCCAGAGAAAAGCCTTTGGCCAGTACGGGGATCGAACCCGCGACCTTGGCACCACGCTCTAGCCAACTGAGCTAACAGGCCATGGGTCTCCTGCTTTCATGATCTGGATTGCCATAGTGCCACCTTGAGTGTCCTCACAATACGATGAACGATTATAGCAGGGCTCGTCCGGGATTTGAACCCGGGACCTCTCGCACCCAAAGCGAGAATCATGCCCCTAGACCAACGAGCCGAGCGGTGTGCAGTGATTGTGATTTCAAGGCGCTTTTGAAAAGCATTTTCCCCACGTGTGCCCCGTTTCATTGAGCAAAAGCAATGCGCGTCTTTTTCCGATAATGCGCGGGAATTTGCTCAAATGAAAGAGCGCTCGCTTGGCATTCGAGAGGTAGAGGGAATGACGGCCTTATTACCTTCTATGTGGTTCCTCGTTCCACAAGTACAACACTTTTCCTGCACGTAAACAGATGAAATTCACTTGTGTTTGCCTGACAGCTTAAACGTTTTAGTACAAAGGTCAAAGATCGGGGCGGTAACAATCCCTGGCATGAGCCCCTCGAAAAGGTGGAGACTTTCAATGAGAGGTCTCACCGAGATTTGAACTCGGATCGCTGGATTCAGAGTCCAGAGTGCTAACCTTTACACCATGAAACCCAATGTGAAGCTGTTTTCGACATGCAAGATTCTGAAGAAAAGAGCGCACGGTCTTGTGAATGCAAGAGCTCCACTATAACTAGAGCAAAGCATTGGACAGAGGGACGCATGCGGAAACCCGGGATCGAACCAGGGACCTTTAGATCTTCAGTCTAACGCTCTCCCAACTGAGCTATTTCGGCCACGTTTGCAGGTTTCTTGACTTGCGAATCGTAGTCCGCGGACGACCCCTGGCGCTGAAGCCCTGAATTATGGAACAGAATGCCAGAGAAAAGCCTTTGGCCAGTTCGGGGATCGAACCCGCGACCTTGGCGATATTAGCACCACGTTCTAGGCAACTGAGCTAACAGGCCATGGGTCTCCTGCTTTCATGATCTGGATTGCCATAGTGCCACCTTGAGTGTCCTCACAATACGATGAACGATTAAAGCAGGGCTCGTCCGGGATTTGAAACCGGGACCTCTCGCACCCAAAGCGAGAATCATGCCCCTAGACCAACGAGCCGAGCGGTGTGCAGCGATTGTGATTTCAAGGCGCTTTGGAAAAGCATTTTCCCCGTGTGCCCCGTTTCATTGAGCCAAGGCAATGCGCGTCTTTTTCCGATAATGCGCGGGAATTTGCTCAAATGATAGAGCGCTCGCTTGGCATTCGAGAGGTAGAGGGAATGACGGCCTTATTCTCCATATTAGAGGCTTTTGGAGCTTCCTTCGTGCGACTTAGCCCTCCCTATGCTACCTGTCGAGGCTCACCTTTGCAGAAAAAGGTCTTCGTGTTGAATACTGTTCATATATTCAGTCACAAAAAGCCTTCAGTGCCCCTTGTCTCTCCTCGCTATGGCACCTGGACACAAATGACAAGAATCTCCCATATGGTGTGCGCATTGCTTTTACCCAGAGCAACGTAATGCAGGACATTTCACGATCAGAGACAATCAAGTTGTCACTTAAGATTCCACAAGTTTTTTTTTGCTGTGTAACTTGCATTTTCAATAAACCAGTGTGGATATGTGAGGTGGTTCGTTTCCTTGCCCTTTTCTTGTAGTTTCTTGAAAAGGATTATCCTCCATTACTATTGGGTAATTGTCAAAATAAGGCTAAGCATGAAAAATCTCTCTCCCCAAATCTTCTCTTTATAGTACGTGTGTGTGTGCAATCACATTAACGTTTCAGAAATGGGCAATTTGTTATATTTATTTTCCGCTTTGCCTTGGTTGTATTGACCTTTGGCTCATTGTGTACCGTTAGCCTGTTGTCAGTGTGAAAGCAGCAAATGCTACTTTAACTCGAGGTTTAATGAAACCTAGTTGTTATCCTACCATTGTCTTACGTTGTCATTACAAAGATCCTCCACCTTCTATGTGGTTCCTCGTTCCACAAGTACAACACTTTTCCTGCACGTAAACAGATGAAATCCACTTGTGTTTGCCTGACGGCTTAAACGTTTTAGTACAAAGGTCAAAGATCGGGGCGGTAACAATCCCTGGCATGAGCCCCTCGAAAGGGTGTAGACTTTCAATGAGAGGTCTCACCGAGATTTGAACTCGGATCGCTGGATTCAGAGTCCAGAGTGCTAACCATTACACCATGAAACCCAATGTGAAGCTGTTTTCGACATGCCAGATTCCGAAGAAAAGAGCTCACGGTCTTGTGAATGCAAGAGCTCCACTATAACTAGAGCAAAGCATTGGACAGAGGGACGCATGCCGAAAACCAGGATCGAACCAGGAACCTTTAGATCTTCAGTCTAACGATCTCCCAACTGAGCTATTTCGGCCACGTTTGCAGATTTCTTGACTTGCGAATCGTAGTACGCGGACGACCCCTGGCGCTGAAGCCCTGAATTATGTTACAGAATGCCAGAGAAAAGCCTTTGGCCAGTACGGGGATCGAACCCGCGACCTTGGCGTTATTAGCACCACGCTCTAGCCAACTGAGCTAACAGGCCATGGGTCTCCTGCATTCATGATCTGGATTGCCATAGTGCCACCTTGAGTGTCCTCACAATACGATGAATGCTTAAAGCAGGGCTCGTCCGGGATTTGAACCCGGGACCTCTCGCACCCAAAGCGAGAATCATGCCCCTAGACCAACGAGCCGAGCGGTGTGCAGCGATTGTGATTTCAAGGCGCATTGGAAAACCATTTTCCCTGTGTGCCCCGTTTCATTGAGCCAAGGCAATGCGCGTCTTTTTCCGATAATGCGCGGGAATTTGCTCAAATGATAGAGCGCTCGCTTGGCATTCGAGAGGTAGAGGGAATGACGGCCTTATTCTCCATATTAGAGGCTTTTGGAGCTTCCTTCGTGCGACTTAGCCCTCCCTATGCTACCTGTCGAGGCTCACCTTTGCAGAAAAAGGTCTTCGTGTTGAATACTGTTCATATATTCAGTCACAAAAAGCCTTCAGTGCCCCTTGTCTCTCCTCGCTATGGCACCTGGACACAAATGACAAGAATCTCCCATATGGTGTGCGCATTGCTTTTACCCAGAGCAACGTAATGCAGGACATTTCACGATCAGAGACAATCAAGTTGTCACTTAAGATTCCACAAGTTTTTTTTTGCTGTGTAACTTGCATTTTCAATAAACCAGTGTGGATATGTGAGGTGGTTCGTTTCCTTGCCCTTTTCTTGTAGTTTCTTGAAAAGGGTTATCCTCCATTACTGTTGGGCAATTGTCAAAATAAGGCTTGCGAATCGTAGGTAAGGTATTGACCTTTGGCTCATTGTGTACCGTTGGCCTGTTGTCAGTGTGAAAGCAGCAAATGCTACTTTAACTCGAGGTTTAATGAAACCTAGTTGTTATCCTACCATTGTCTTACGTTGTCATTACAAAGATCCTCCACCTTCTATGTGGTTCCTCGTTCCACAAGTACAACACTTTTCCTGCATGTAAACAGATGAAATTCACTCGTGTTTGCCTGACAGCTTAAACGTTTTAGTACAAAGGTCAAAGATCGGGGCGGTAACAATCCCTGGCATGAGCCCCTCGAAAAGGTGTAGATTTTCAATGAGAGGTCTCACCGAGATTTGAACTCGGATCGCTGGATTCAGAGTCCAGAGTTCTAACCATTACACCATGAAACCCAACGTGAAGCTGTTTTCGACATGCAAGATTCCGAAGAAAAGAGCGCACGGTCTTGTGAATGCAAGAGCTCCACTATAACTAGAGCAAAGCATTGGACAGAGGGACGCATGCCGAAAACCGCGATCGAACCAGGGACCTTTAGATCTTCAGTCTAACGCTCTCCCGACTGAGCTATTTCGGCAACGTTTGCAGATTTCTTGACTTGCGAATCGTTGTCCGCGGACGACCCCTGGCGCTGAAGCCCTGAATTATGGAACAGAATGCCAGAGAAAAGCCTTTGGCCAGTACGGGGCGACCTCGGCGTTATTAGCACCACGCTCTAGCCAACTGAGCTAACAGGCCATGGGTCTCCTGCTTTCATGATCTGGATTGCCATAGTGCCACCTTGAGTGTCCTCACAATACGATGAACGCTTAAAGCAGGGCTCGTCCGGGATTTGAACCCGGGACCTCTCGCACCCAAAGCGAGAATCATGCCCCTAGACCAACGAGCCGAGTGGTGTGCAGCGATTGTGATTTCAAGGCGCTTTGGAAAAGCATTTTCCCCGTGTGCCCCGTTTCATTGAGCCAAGGCAATGCGCGTCTTTTTCCGATAATGCGCGGGAATTTGCTCAAATGATAGAGCGCTCGCTTGGCATTCGAGAGGTAGAGGGAATGACGGCCTTATTCTCCATATTAGAGGCTTTTGGAGCTTCCTTCGTGCGACTTAGCCCTCTGAAAGAATGTAAACTTCTTATGTCCCCTTGTCTAACAATATTCTATGGTTGAAGAGTCTAGTCGCCTGGAGACAAAGTTTGACACAGACACAAGTGCTTGTTCAATCAGAGTCCAATGTTTATTGTTTTAGGACTAATACTTATAATTTTCTCTTAGGAGGCGTCATATAAAACCACCTAAACAGTGGAAAATCACCAGACTTTCTGTTTAGTCTTTCCTCCTGAACAATCAGATATGATTACATATTCATTATTACAACAACAGAACAATCGTCCATAGGCATCATTAGGAACCTTGATATGGAGAACAACAGATACTTATATCAACATAAGACAGCATGACATGATAGAACTTTCAACGAGGTTAAACAACAAGAATGAAAGGCACATCTTATATGAATAGAAGCTAATATTAATAGGAATTAATAGGAATGAATACATATGATAAATGAACTTTGTATTAAACACAGATGCAATATTTGTAGAGGACAGGACGAAATCCAGATTCTCACAATGGCCACTTTCAGACCAACGGTCTTACAAGCAGTCCTGTGTCCCTTTAAAGAACAAATATATATAGAGTAGTACAAAAGGTTAATCAAAAGGTTAATACAAAATCTTTAATAAAAGGATTGTTGCATTTGCGTATTTTTATGTGGTTTTCTGGTTTGCAAGCTGCTCTTTGAGGTAAAAGATCAATCGGACTGATTTGTAATAAAAACATAACAACACCAATCACCCTCAATAAAAACGAAAACATAAACATAATTATATCTACTCTTCATCATCTACCGTGCCAATCTCAATTACCGAATCGTCAAGCCCATTATCTCCTTCCATTACATTGTCACGTCCATCAACATTTCTTGGTTCTTCTATCACCGGTATTGGTTCTGGTTCTAACTCCTGCGTTTGAACACAATCAATATCATCCTCGTCCGTATCGCTGTTATGATCAAATATGGATCCCCAAGTTTGATTCTGATCTTTCGGACGATAACCTTTAGATGTGCGTCTAACCAGCATAGCCTGGTTGACGTCAGTCGTTCTTTTTGCTAACATCATTCGATCGGTTCCTTTGGTTGTAAAAGAAGTAACAGATCTTTTAACACATCCCACCACACACTGCAACATGCATGGCAAAAATAATAACAAGGCTAAGATGGTCATCACAACTGGAATTACTGAACCGGTTATCCAATATCCCCATCCCCCGGATAGGCTGTCCAACCATTGAAACCATGTTGCATCTACCGGTGTGGGTTCACAAACTGATTCTCTCATGTGCTTCACAACGTCGGTGATATTGTCTGCATAATCTGGAATTGAAAAACAACAAGATACTCCTAGCATTTTGCACACTCCTCCTTTCTCTGCTGTTAATATATCCAAAGCAAGTCTATGTTGCACGACGGCAACTCTCATTTTCTTTAATTCGTTAGAGATTGAGTTTAAAGCTTGTGCTGTGTCATATTCCAAAGAAAGAACTTGCCATGCCAGAGCATTAATTTTATTCAGAGCAACAGTAGTACCGGTTCCTGTAAACAAACCTGCTAGGGACCATCCCACGTTCTCCCAAGGAGTAGTCCATGGATCACTAGTCTTATGGCCTGCATAATAATTTGGCAGTTTTACTTCCCTTTTATGTCTATTCAGAGATGTGGCCAGATTTGTCTTTTCCATTATACTAGTTCCTGTGGACAAAATAGCAGCATAACAACAACCTTTCCATTCCCCTGCATCTAAATGGTAATATGCAGTTTCACCACAAACCCACACCATTCCTGGTGAACTGTCTAAGTGTGAAAATGGACATTCAAATCCCTCAGTAGTTTTATTGAGATATTGTATGATGCAATTATGATGTCCGTTATTTGATTGAGACAAAGTAATTTCATTTCTACAATCGGACATTCCTACTATATGTCTGCCTGATTTGGAACACACACATAATTCTGCGGGACGAGCATTTACATAAAAGGCAGGACCTTGAAAAGGTTCTCCTGTATACGAACAGTTATAGTCTCGCATTACGGATGTTGGTGGTCTTCCTTCTCGAATATTCAGAGTCATTTGTACAATTAAAGACATTTGTTTTGGCATATTGCAATCACCCTTACCATTTACTAGCATGTCTGCTGTAAGCTCCTGTGTTCTCCACATTGAGTGGAGCTGTATACATACCCAACAATCTCCTCTAACCTCATCTGCTAAGACTTCTCTCTGCAATAAGGCTAAGGCACATGCATAATTACCACCACATTTAGATTTTGCAACTCTTACTTTTTTAGTTTCTTGGTCGAGATTAGAACCCATAAAAAATTCAATATCCTGTGGTGCTTCTCTTTGCTTATTTGAATAGCTGGGTATCGGGTTTGCACTTAGTTCCTTAATTCTTTCTTTTATTTCCCTCATCGTTGGTGGTTCTATTTTAATTTGAACTTCCTGATAACGGTCTTTACCCAATAAGGCCCATACGCAGTAGTAAATTCCTTCATCTCGAAATGTAACCTCTCTTATGGTAACATTCATTATCCCTGCATAACTTTCCTTATGGTCTGGACCAAGAAGCGAAGGAAGAGACTCTATAGGAATGGTTTTTGCCTTACCAAAATATACACAACGTTTTCCATCCCACATTACTCTCTAGGGTAACTTTACAATCTTTATTTCAAACCTGGGGTCGGTGCCTAAGGCTTCAGGGCCATGATACGCTATTACCTCTGACCACCTACACGATCCCTTGCAGATATACAGACTTTCTCCGAATTGTTCCCTAACTGCTTCGATATTGCCAGCTGCCCCCATGGTTAAAGATATTGGGTCACAAAGGAAGCTTGCACTGCTGCCTGCCCTAAGAGTGACCTTGATCGTCTCTTTATCAGGGAAACTTTCATCTACTTCCCGTTTTGGCCGTGTGGCGAGAGTTTCATTTCTCTCTAATTTTACTTCTTGACTTAGGATTATACCAGTGATTATTATACTTATTAGGACTAGAATAATCGTTGTTCCACGCAGTCCACACATACCTGGCTGCCTGAACGGATGCCACGGCCTGTTAGGTTCAATCATTGTGGATGTGGGCAGTCTCTCTTGCTTACAACTAATTCCCCCTCCTCTAGCCTGAAAGCATACAGAACTAGGCTACCTGGTATTCCACGTTGCAGCACTACTCTCGTTGGGTCAGGGGCAATTCCTATGGTCGTTTTTACTGCGTTAAGAAGATCTGGGCCGAACACAATAAGGGCTTCTGCTAGTGTGCACGCAGTGTAAGAATTGATATCTAAGAATTCCATAGGAAATTGATTAGGATAATTTCAATGATTCAATTTGGCCCTCAATGCACCTCAGGGGAAGCTACGGAGTCAGCACTGTTGGCTCAATGGGCCTCCTATCTTCTTGCTTTGGGTGGCCCCTACCTCACAAAAGGTAGTTCTGTCCTCAGCTTAGTCAGTGCTTTCTCTACCCTGAGATGTATTGAGGTGAATCCCCTGTTGAGATTCTATGTTAAATTGGAGCTTGCCTGCTCTCCTGAAGAACACAACTTCAGTCTGGAAGCGTGTATCCACTGTGGCTGGTAGTCCGTCAGAACTCCAGTCCGTGTTACGGCAATCAGAGTCGCTGGTCCGTGGTACTTTGGTTCTCCAACCTTTGTTGGCTTCAGATTCCTCACAAAGACCTTATGTCCTGGAACAAAGTTATGAGTAGGGTTTTCTGAGGGAAGAGGAAGGCACAAAGAAACATCAGCACATATCGAATTTAACTTTTCGACTAGGGAGGTCACGTAGTCTTCCTGGATCACCTGAAGATCACCTAAACAAGAAATACCAGACCGGCCTTTGACCCACGGGGTCGGGAAAGGTCTACCCATTAGTACCTCGAACGGTGACAATTTTGTCGTGGAAGATGGGGTCATTCTTATTTCTGCCAAGACTGCGGGCAATAAATCAACCCACTTTCTTCCTGTATCGAGTACAGCTTTTGTTAGTCGTGTTTTCAGTGTTCGATTACATCTCTCCACGACTGCTGCACTTTGCGGATGATATGGAATATTAAAATGCCAATCAATAGACAACACTTTTGCTAAGAGCTGTGTTACCTTTGACGTGAAACTCGTCCCGTTATCCGATTCCAATCTGGCCGGTACGCCCCACCTTGGCACAATCTCCTTCGTTAAGATTTTTACCACTGTTTTAGCATCTTCCTTTGCGCATGGAAATGCTTCAGGCCACTTTGAGAATCGATCCACAATTACCAAAAGATATTTTAAGTTACCTATTGGCGGCATGTGCGTAAAATCAATTTGTAAATGTTGAAAAGGAGCTTCCGGATGTGTCAATGCATCGTGCTTAGCTGATTTGTGCGGATTTACCTGAGCACATGTTAAGCATGCATCCAAAACAAGCTTTGCTGTTCTATGAACATCGGCTATACAGTACAATTGGTTAATTGCTTGAACTACATTTGCACAACTTGTGTGAGATAACCCATGGTAATGTCTAATTAAGATGATTAACCCTAATTTCGGTAGTGCTATTCTACCCTGTCCATCTCTTATAATCCCTTCCTTATCAGGAGTGCAAACATTTTTCCTCCAATGCTCTAAGTCTCCCTGTGTTGTTTGACTTTGCAGGAATTTGATATCAATGTCAGATACATTCGTTATGTGCACCGTCATTGCTACCTTTGATTCATTTTTTGGATGAAATGGTGATTTAATCTGAGCTTGGGCTGCTGCCTTTGCGGCTTCATCAGCCCTTCTGTTGCCTATAGTCTGTTCATCCTCCCCCGAAGCGTGACCCTTGACCTTTACTATGGCCACTTCGAGCGGAAGCTGAACTGCTTCAGTCAACTGTCCTATCAGATTTGCATGTGCTATTGGCTTTCCATCAGCAGTTTTAAAACTTCTCGCTTCCCACATTCTGGCATAATGGTGAAGAACACTCCAAGCATACCGAGAATCGGTGTGAATTGTTACTCTCTTTCCTGTCATCAGCTCACAGGCCCGTATTAATGCTATCAACTCTGCAGCTTGAGCCGAATTGTAATCTAAAGCAAAAGCTTCTTTTACCTCTCCTGTCTCGGAAACCACAGCATAGCCACAGAGGTAGACACCGTCAGATGGCTTTGAACAAGACCCATCAACATAAATGTGTTCTCCCCCCTCTAGGGGCGTGTCCAACAGATCGAACCTAGAAGAGTAAGAAGTGGTCAGTTCAAAGATGCAATCATGTTCAACATTAAAATCTGCCATGTCTACCATACCCAAAATACCCAGCAAAGCAGGATTAACGTTTGCTGTTGTTTGAATGCTAAGATTTTGTTGTTGCCAGCAGAGTAGCCTCGTAACCTGAGCGTCGTTGCGCTGTCATGTGTTGTGTTTGCATGTTGTGTAAAATTACACCTACCTGATTGGATGCATACAATATTAAAGGGTGTGACAGCACAGTTTTCTCAGCCATCTGTACAATCAGAGCAGCTTCAGCCACAGCACGAAGACATGCTGGCATACCTGTGACTATGTTATCTAACTTTTTAGACAGATATGCAACTGGCCTATATGTTGAGCCATGAAGTTGCAATAGGACCCCTAGAGCTGCACCCACTGTCTCCCTAACATGCAAGTGAAAAGGTTTTGTGTAGTCCGGCAGGCCCAATGCTGGTGCTGTCGTGATGGCTGCTTTCAAAGCATTGAAATGTTCATCAGCTTCCGCAGTCCACTCCAATGCTGTGTTTGGCGGAGCTTTGTGATCTATCAGACCTCTATCAGACCCCTCAGGTGCCTATCGTGAATCGCACAGTCCGGTATCCACTGTCTACAATAGTTAATTAGTCCCAGAAAGCTTTGTAGCTCCTGTATTGTTCGTGGGGACTTAACCTTTCTGATCAGCTGGACCCTATCTGTAGATATTGCTCTGAGACCTTGCATCAACACATGTCCCAGATAGGTTACATTGGATTGAACCCATTGCAGTTTCTCTTTCGAGGCTTTAAAACCTGTTTCGGCAAGTACATTGCAAACAATTATAGATGCTTTTTCACAGTCCTCCTCCGTCTCCCCCGACACGAGTATGTCATCTGCAAACTGAAGCACACACACTGTTGAAGGCAAATCAGTCATTTTGGCCAAAGTTCTGTGCACTGCTGCAGAAAAGACAGCGGGTGAGTCTACATAGCCCTGAGCAAGGCGTTTCCATGAATATTGCTGCCCCTTAAATGTAAATGCTAACAAAGGCTGAGTATCTGGGTGTACAGGTACAGAGAAAAAGGCTGCACACAAATCAATTACTGTAAAATACTTGTGCGAATGTGGCACTGAATTCATAACAGTCAAAACATCAGGCACAATTGGTGCGAGTGGTATAATTAACTGATTAACTGCCCTTAAATCTTGAGTTAATCTCCAAGTTTTCCCATCCGCTTTCAAAACAGGATTGATTGGTGTGTTATATGGTGAGTGTGTTTGTTCGAGGACACCCTGCTTGACAAAGTTTTCAATCAAATGTTGAATGCCTTGTTCCTTATCTTTAGACAAAGGGTATTGTTTAATGTAGACAGGCTTGTTTGTTTTAAGTTTAGCCTGATAAGGTTCCATGTCAATGAAACCAGTTTCATCCCTGAACTGAGACCATAACAAAGGGTTAATCATGGTGTCCGCCCCTATAGATATGCTGCTACCGGAGGGAGTTACCCTTGAGCCGCTTATCTGTCCACTTGTAGGCAGAGGATCGACGGATGCCTGTAAACTAGACAGAAAGGAAAAAACAACCTTGTTATCAGTAAACTTAATGTCCATGCCTAATTTATGCATCATATCACGACCTAAAAGATTTAGTGGAGCACCTGGAATAATTGTGAATTTGTGGAAGAATGGTTTAATGCCAGAGGCTGCAACCTGTAAAGGGGGTGTTACAGTACAAACAATGTCAGTTCCGGAAATTCCCACAGAGTGAATAATTTGATTAGTAATAGGACCCTCATAACTGTTAGAAGTCATAGACGAAGCATCTGCGCCTGTATCAAGCAGACAGGTTTGAGGCTGGCCGTTTATCATAAGGAAAAAATAAGGCAAATCCTCCCCATTATTCGAAAAGGTCAGGGTCATCATACATAAATCAGAACTGATATCACTCTGATCACTCTGTGGGCACCCCTATTCTTGATTTGAGGGCCACTGGGTTGGGTATGGAGCAGCCGTGGTCTCATATGGAGCACCCGTGGTCTCATGTCTGCTGGGTGGTGTGGGTTGTTGTGTGTGTGTCTCACCAGAAATCGGCTTGCGCAAGTGTCTGCACTCTCGTTTGTAATGGCCCCTCCTTCCGCAACAAAAGCAAATGACCTCAGACTTCTTCCTTTGGCTAGGGTTTACAGCTGTTTGTTCAGTCCTCCTCTTTTCGGGATAGCCTGTAAACATAGCATGTTCCTGTTTTACAGAAAACCCCCCAGAGCTATCCAGCTCTCTGATTCGCTTTCCTAGAGCATCTAAAGTCATATCATGCAAGTTTGAAGTTGTTATTCTGATTAACTGCGCTTGTTTCGGATTCATGTTATTTAACAGAGTATTGACAAATAGAGGCTTTATATCATTATTCATAGGCAATTTAGAATCTTCGACCCATGCTTTCTTAAAACGCACAAAAAAATTGAGCAGCTGATTCCTTCGCTGCCTGCTTAGTGCCTGCAGCATATGATAAGTCCTGTTGATTCCCTAAGCGTTCATCAAGAAACTCTCTTAGCTGTTTGAAAAATGTTTCAACATTAGCAGCCGTCTCCCAAAACATCTCGTGTGGGTTTGCAGCTGTACCGCTATTTGTGATTTTATCATTGTCAAGTAATAATGCGGGACATTTTTCAATCAGCATTTCCTCTGTTACATCTTTCTCTAGTTTTCTTAACAACACCGCTCGGAAATCTCTTCCTGTAAAATGCCCATATTTTGTATGTGTTTGCAAAATTGATACATATTTACCCGCATCCTGTGGAAAAGGCAAGCTTTTACAGATCGCCTCCATATCAGACATTCTTAACGGTCTTTCATTTAGCGTGTTTCCAGCTCTTACCCAACCCATTGAATTTTGAAGGTTTGTTGTTACATTAGGTTTATCAATTAACTTTTCCGGTTTTATCTCTTTTGGTTTTATCGGCAGTGATGGTGCAGAGGGAGAAAACTGTGTCTGGCAAGGGTTCGTATATCCCGGTGGCTTTTCAAATGGCCACTGGTTTTGCTTTGCATACGCAATAATTTTAGATTTTTCCGGACCCTGGTCCCAAACCTTTTTCATGTCTTTCCATACTGTATAAGCTTTATTCATGTATGGATAATCCCATGTTGGGTCTCCCCAACCTCCCGTTGACATGCCCCCTGCCAGTAACATACACTCATCAGCAAATGAACCTTCCCTCGGATAGGGAAAATCAATTTTCGGTTTCATTCCCTCCGACCATCCTGCGATATTGCTAACATATGGATCTGTATAAAATCCTCGATTATTTCTGTACATAAATGCGACTGGCGTTTCGCCCGGCAGTGGCCTCGAAACAGAATTTCCCATCTTACACTCTATATATACCCGGCGGTGATAAATAGTACAGTACAGACAAAACAAAGAAAAACCCTCGTGTTCAATCGACCAACAGTTTCAACAGTGCTGCATGTATTATTTTGTGTTCAGAGGTGGATATTACATTCACCGTCCTTTTCTGACACCAATATCTCAATACATGCAGTAACAGTGATATCAATAATATTTTCAATTTTAACTGTAAGAATTTATCTTTTAGAATAACCATTAAACAGATTTTATTTCTTTTTATTTATTTTTTGTGAGTAACAAAGCCTTTACCTCAAAGCTAACACTTCGATCCCAAATTACAGTGTGATCAAGACTGCATTAAGCATTCATATTCGTGCGTTAATAATTATTTTATTAATTACTGTTGCCAGCCTCGCTGTCACAACAATGGGAAGTCGAATCCCACTAACATGAATTGAAACCTATTCATATTCGTTAATAATTATTTTACTAATTACTGTTGCCAGCCTCAGTGTTACAACAATGGGAGAATCAACTCCCACTAACATGAATTTAAACACACAAGAATCCTACAGGGTAAGCGTTAGATTTCTTTAAGTCATAAAAACTGTATAGAAAAACACTTACCCCTTTTAATGTAGGTCTGTGTCCGATCGTCAGTGTGCCAGAGGTATTTTGTTCTCTTTCGTTCAATGAGAGAAGAGTCTCCCCTCAGACGAGCCCCCAACTGAAAGAATGTAAACTTCGTATGTCCCCTTGTCTAACAATATTCTATGGTTGAAGAGTCTAGTCGACGGAACACACAGAGTTTCAGGCCTGGAGACAAAGTTTGACACAGACACAAGTGCTTGTTCAATCAGAGTCCAATGTTTATTGTTTTAGGACTAATACTTATAATTTTCTCTTAGGAGGCGTCATATAAAACCACCTAAACAGTGGAAAATCACCAGACTTTCTGTTTAGTCTTTCCTCCTGAACAATCAGATATGATTACATATTCATTATTACAACAACAGAACAATCGTCCATAGGCATCATTAGGAACCTTGATATGGAGAACAACAGATACTTATATCAACATAAGACAGCATGACATGATAGAACTTTCAACGAGGTTAAACAACAAGAATGAAAGGCACATCTTATATGAATAGAAGCTAATATTAATATGAATTAATAGGAATGAATACATATGATACATGAACTTTGTATTAAACACAGATGCAATATTTGTAGAGGACAGGACGAAATCCAGATTCTCACACCCTTCCTATGCTACCTGTTGAGGCTCACCTTTGCAGAAAAAGGTCTTCGTGTTGAATACTGATCATATATTCAGTCACAAAAAGCCTTCAGTGCCCCTTGTCTCTCCTCGCTATGGCACCTGTACACAAATGACAAGAATCTCCCATATGGTGTGTGCATTGCTTTTACCCAGAGCAACGTAATGCAGGACATTTCACGATCAGAGACAATCAAGTTGTCACTTAAGATTCCACAAGTTTTTTTTTGCTGTGTAACTTGCATTTTCAATAAACCAGTGTGGATATGTGAGGTGGTTCGTTTCCTTGCCCTTTTCTTGTACTTTCTTGAAAAGGGTTATCCTCCATTACTGTTGGGTAATTGTCAAAATAAGGCTAAGCATGAAAAATCTCTCTCCCCAAATCTTCTCTTTATAGTACGTGTGTGTGTGCAATCACATTAACGTTTCAGAAATGGGCAATTTGTTATATTTATTTTCCGCTTTACCTTGGTTGTATTGACCTTTGGCTCATTGTGTACTGTTGGCCTGTTGTCAGTGTGAAAGCAGCAAATGCTACTTTAACTCGAGGTTTGATGAAACCTAGTTGTTATCCTACCATTGTCTTACGTTGTCATTACAAAGATCCTCCACCTTCTATGTGGTTCCTCGTTCCACAAGTACAACACTTTTCCTGCACGTAAACAGATGAAATTCACTTGTGTTTGCCTGAGAGCTTAAACGTTTTAGTACAAAGGTCAAAGCGGTAACAATCCCTGGCATGAGCCCCTCGAAAAGGTGTAGACTTTCAATGAGAGGTCTCACCGAGATTTGAACTCGGATCGCCAGATTCAGAGTCCAGAGTGCTAACCATTACACCATGAAACCCAATGTGAAGCTGTTTTCGACATGCCAGATTCCGAAGAAAAGAGCGCACGGTCTTGTGAATGCAAGAGCTCCACTATAACTAGAGCAAAGCATTGGACAGAGGGACGCATGCCGAAACCCGGGATCGAACCAGGGACATTTAGATCTTCAGTCTAACGCTCTCCCAACTGAACTATTTCGGCCACGTTAGCAGATTTCTTGACTTGCGAATCGTAGTCCGCGGACGACCCCTGGCGCTGAAGTCCTGAATTATGGAACAGAATGCCAGAGAAAAGCCTTTGGACAGTACGGGGATCGAACCCGCGACCTTGGCTTTATTAGCACCACGCTCTAGCCAACTGAGCTAACAGGCCATGGGTCTCCTGCTTTCATGATCTGGATTGCCATAGTGCCACCTTGAGTGTCCTCACAATACGATGAACGCTTAAAGCAGGGCTCGTCCGGGATTTGAACCCGGGACCTCTCGCACCCAAAGCGAGAATCATGCCCCTAGACCAACGAGCCGAGCGGTGTGCAGCGATTGTGATTTCAAGGCGCTTTGGAAAAGCATTTTCCCCGCGTGCCCCGTTTCATTGAGCCAAAGCAATGCGCGTCTTTTTCCGATAATGCGCGGGAATTTGCTCAAATGATAGAGCGCTCGCTTGGCATTCGAGAGGTAGAGGGAATGACGGCCTTATTCTCCATATTAGAGGCTTTTGGAGCTTCCTTCGTGCGACTTAGCCCTCCCTATGCTACCTGTCGAGGCTCACCTTTGCAGAAAAAGGTCTTCGTGTTGAATACTGTTCATATATTCAGTCACAAATAGCCTTCAGTGCCCCTTGTCTCTCCTCGCTATGGCACCTGGACACAAATGACAAGAATCTCCCATATGGTGTGCGCATTGCTTTTACCCAGAGCAACGTAATGCAGGACATTTCACGATCAGAGAAAATCAAGTTGTCACTTAAGATTCCACAAGTTTTTTTTTGCTGTGTAACTTGCATTTTCAATAAACCAGTGTGGATATGTGAGGTGGTTCGTTTCCTTGCCCTTTTCTTGTAGTTTCTTGAAAAGGGTTATCCTCCATTACTGTTGGGTAATTGTCAAAATAAGGCTAAGCATGAAAAATCTCTCTCCCCAAATCTTCTCTTTATAGTACGTGTGTGTGTGCAATCACATTAACGTTTCAGAAATGGGCAATTTGTTATATTTATTTTCCGCTTTGCCTTGGTTGTATTGACCTTTGGCTCATTGTGTACCGTTGGCCTGTTGTCAGTGTGAAAGCAGCAAATGCTACTTTAACTCGAGGTTTAATGAAACCTAGTTGTTATCCTACCATTGTCTTACGTTGTCATTACAAAGATCCTCCACCTTCTATGTGGTTCCTCGTTCCACAAGTACAACACTTTTCCTGCACGTAAACAGATGAAATTCACTTGTGTTTGCCTGACAGCTTAAAGTTTTAGTACAAAGGTCAAAGATCGGGGCGGTAACAATCCCTGGCATGAGCCCCTCGAAAAGGTTTAGACTTTCAATGAGAGGTCTCACCGAGATTTGAACTCGGATCGCTGGATTCAGAGTCCAGAGTGCTAACCATTACACCATGAAACCCAATGTGAAGCTGTTTTGGACATGCAAGATTCCGAAGAAAAGAGCGCACGGTCTTGTGAATGCAAGAGCTCCACTATAACTAGAGCAAAGCATTGGACAGAGGGACGCATGCCGAAACCCGGGATCGAACCAGGGACCTTTAGATCTTCAGTCTAACGCTCTCCCGACTGAGCTATTTCGGCCACGTTTGCAGATTTCTTGACTTGCGAATCGTAGTCCGCGGACGACCCCTGGCGCTGAAGCCCTGAATTATGGAACAGAATGCCAGAGAAAAGCCTTTGGCCAGTACGGGGCGACCTTGGCGTTATTAGCACCACGCTCTAGCCAACTGAGCTGACAGGCCATGGGTCTCCTGCTTTCATGATCTGGATTGCCATAGTGCCACCTTGAGTGTCCTCACAATACGATGAACGCTTAAAGCAGGGCTCGTCCGGGATTTGAACCCGGGACCTCTCGCACCCAAAGCGAGAATCATGCCCCTAGACCAACGAGCCGAGCAGTGTGCAGCGATTGTGATTTCAAGGCGCTTTGGAAAAGCATTTTCCCTGTGTGCCCCGTTTCATTGAGCCAAGGCAATGCGTGTCTTTTTCCGATAATGCGCGGGAATTTGCTCAAATGATAGAGCGCACGCTTGGCATTCGAGAGGTAGAGGGAATGACGGCCTTATTCTCCATATTAAAGGCTTTTGGAGCTTCCTTCGTGCGACTTAGCCCTCCCTGTGCTACCTGTCGAGGCTCACCTTTGCAGAAAAAGGTCTTCGTGTTGAATACTGTTCATATATTCAGTCACAAAAAGCCTTCAGTGCCCCTTGTCTCTCCTCGCTATGGCACCTGGACACAAATGACAAGAATCTCCCATATGGTGTGCGCATTGCTTTTACCCAGAGCAACGTAATCCAGGACATTTCACGATCAGAGACAATCAAGTTGTCACTTAAGATTCCACAAGTTTTTTTTTGCTGTGTAACTTGCATTTTCAATAAACCAGTGTGGATATGTGAGGTGGTTCGTTTCCTTGCCCTTTTCTTGTAGTTTCTTGAAAAGGGTTATGCTCCATTACTGTTGGGCAATTGTCAAAATAAGGCTAAGCATGAAAAATCTCTCTCCCCAAATCTTCTCTTTATAGTACGTGTGTGTGTGCAATCACATTAACGTTTCAGAAATGGGCAATTTGTTATATTTATTTTACGCTTTGCCTTAGTTGTATTGACCTTTGGCTCATTGTGTACCGTTGGCCTGTTGTCAGTGTGAAAGCAGCAAATGCTACTTTAACTCGAGGTTTAATGAAACCTAGTTGTTATCCTACCATTGTCTTACGTTGTCATTACAAAGATCCTCCACCTTCTATGTGGTTCCTCGTTCCACAAGTACAACACTTTTCCTGCACGTAAACAGATGAAATTCACTTGTGTTTGCCTGACAGCTTAAACGTTTTAGTACAAAGGTCAAAGATCGGGGCGGTAACAAACCCTGGCATGAGCCCCTCGAAAAGGTGTAGACTTTCAATGAGAGGTCTCACCGAGATTTGAACTCGGATCGCTGGATTCAGAGTCCAGAGTGCTAACCATTACACCATGAAACCCAATGTGAAGCTGTTTTTCGACATGCCAGATTCCGAAGAAAAGAGCGCACGGTCTTGTGAATGCAAGAGCTCCACTATAACTAGAGCAAAGCATTGGACAGAGAGACGCATGCCGAAACCCGGGATCGAACCAGGGACCTTTAGATCTTCAGTCTAACGCTCTCCCAACTGAGCTATTTCGGCCACGTTTGCAGATTTCTTGACTTGCGAATCGTAGTCCGCGGACGACCCCTGGCGCTGAAGCCCTGAATTATGGAACAGAATGCCAGAGAAAAGCCTTTGGCCAGTACGGGGATCAAACCCCCGACCTTGGCGTTATTAGCACCACGCTCTAGCCAACTGAGCTAACAGGCCATGGCTCTCCTGCTTTCATGATCTGGATTGCCATAGTGCCACCTTGAGTGTCCTCACAATACGATGAACGCTTGAAGCAGGGCTCGTCCGGGATTTGAACCCGGGACCTCTCGCACCCAAAGCGAGAATCATGCCCCTAGACCAACGAGCCGAGCAGTGTGCAGAGATTGTGATTTCAAGGCGCTTTGGAAAAGCATTTTCCCCGTGTGCCCCGTTTCATTGAGCCAAGGCAATGCGCGTCTTTTTCCGATAATGCGCGGGAATTTGCTCAAATGATAGAGCGCTCGCTTGGCATTCGAGAGGTAGAGGGAATGACGGCCTTATTCTCCATATTAGAGGCTTTTGGAGCTTCCTTCGTGCGACTTAGCCCTCCCTATGCTACCTGTCGAGGCTCACCTTTGCAGAAAAAGGTCTTCGTGTTTAATACTGTTCATATATTCAGTCACAAAAAGCCTTCAGTGCCCCTTGTCTCTCCTCGCTATGGCACCTGGACACAAATGACAAGAATCTCCCATATGGTGTGCGCATTGCTTTTACCCAGAGCAACGTAATGCAGGACATTTCACGATCAGAGACAATCAAGTTGTCACTTAAGATTCCACAAGTTTTTTTTTGCTGTGTAACTTGCATTTTCAATAAACCAGTGTGGATATGTGAGGTGGTTCGTTTCCTTGCCCTTTTCTTGTAGTTTCTTGAAAAGGGTTATCCTCCATTACTGTTGGGTAATTGTCAAAATAAGGCTAAGCATGAAAAATCTCTCTCCCAAAATCTTCTCTTTATAGTACGTGTGTGTGTGCAATCACATTAACGTTTCAGAAATGGGCAATTTGTTTTATTTATTTTCCGCTTTGCCTTGGTTGTATTGACCTTTGGCTCATTGTGTACCGTTGGCCTGTTGTCAGTGTGAAAGCAGCAAATGCTACTTTAACTCGAGGTTTAATGAAACCTAGTTGTTATCCTACCATTGTCTTACGTTGTCATTACAAAGATCCTCCACCTTCTATGTGGTTCCTCGTTCCACAAGTACAACACTTTTCCTGCACGTAAACAGATGAAATTCACTTGTGTTTGCCTGACAGCTTAAACGTTTTAGTACAAAGGTCAAAGATCGGGGCGGTAACAATCCCTGGCATGAGCCCCTCGGCCGGTCGTGGATAGGTGGTATCCACTGACAGCCAATCAGATTGAAGCTCTTCTCCTGTTGTCCCAGGTCCTTGAGTGATGTCACAGCCAATCAGATTTTTTCACATCTTTTTTTTATGTTCGTTTGCACGGAGGTTCGAATCCCACTCGAAGCAACTCTGAAACATTGTTTTATGTGTGAAATTTAAATGTTGATGTTCATAACAAAATATTCTTAATGTCAGTGTTGAAATAATTTTTTTATTGTTCTCTTCACTATATGTTATTACCCTGTAGGATTTTTGATCAAATGTACATAAAATAATATTTTTAACAGCACCGAATGTATTCACATTTATGAAGAGTATTTTTTTATTTAAACTCCGATTACAATACATATGTCTCTTACCTTTGTAGTGCTATAACATTTGTAAATAAAATATATTTTACATCAGTTGAAAATATTTGCCATTTATTTGTATGTATATAAATATAAAAAATGAGTAGAAGATAAGTGCTTTTTTAGATAGTTTTTATTGTTTTCTCAACATTTTAAAAGGCAAAACAAACAAGCAAAAGATATTTACACGTGGAAAATTCTCATTTACTTTTTTCCAGAAACCCATCTCTGTCTTTCCATATTGTAAAAAGTAGACTTTTGAAAGTCTTTCCAGGTCATCTCTTTCTCCATACCCTGCTCTCTGTATATGGAATATACTTTAGCAGGACAATAAACATATTTCCCAGCAATTCCAGGAAAGCCCGTATGTATGTGTGGACTGTTTGGACCTTGTTTGAGTTCCATTTTACAAAACCGACACAGGCGACCTACATGCGGAGATTCAGGAATTTTTCGTTTTTGCTGTCCCTTCTCTTCCACCCTTTTTTTTGTGTCATCCAGTTCCCTCTGGAGGAACTCTGTTTCCATAAAATCTTTAAAAGGCATTATGGGATTTGTCAGCCCTTCACCACTATAAGCCTTAAAAACCTTGGTGGAACAGTAGAAGTACCCAACAGGTCCTTGCTGGTAAAAAAAATGGATGGAGGAACCATCACTTTCATAGCGAGACTTGGGCTGTCTGCAGGCAGCACAAGTCTTCATCTGTTTCTTTTTTTGTTCTGGTTGTTGTTGTTGTTGTTGCTGTTGATGCTTCTCCATAATACCCTCAACGATCCTCTCAATGGTTGCGTGTGAAAGTGGTGTGGTCAGAGCAAGTGCTGGTGGGTTTACAACTGCAGGATTAATTTTAACCACTGGCACACTAGTAGTCTCGCTCCCCTCTGTCAGAGAGTGCCACAGTCGCTGTGTCTGAAGTAGTTTTTCAGGAGAAGTATTTAACGAAGAACTGGTGTTTAGCAATTTGGCCAAGTGCTTGACATACTGAGCTATGTGCAGTTTTGTAGTAGGATGGAGCATGCTGTTGGGATCAGTACTGGAGTTATGGACCATTGCTGCATACTCCTGATCCACAAGTTTGAGCATATCCTTCTTCCCATGATGTTCAGTAAGCAGGTTGTCAATTGCCTCCTTCATTGCCGTTGTCCACCATTTGTGGTCTAGCACAAACACCCTTCAACCAGTCTTCACAGGTCCAGTACGAGCGCTTGCAGGTGAGGACACCATAGGCAGAGGCAGTACATGTGTTGTTCCTATAGCACAGAAAATCAGGCAATCAATATTTTGGCTCTTATACCATTTGTTAAATTAATTTGTTAATTTTTTGAATATTCACCTGGCTCTGACTGAGGCTCTGTGCAGGCACGGTGGAACAATGACACAGGCAGCGTATCAGCAGATTCTACAACAGCAGCAGCAGAAATACTTTTTTCATCAAGATGTATTTTTAGCAAGTATTTAGTTTTATGTGTAAAGAAAAAGGGCATTTTAAGCATGACACTGTACATATGTAAAATGTTTACCTGGCTTAGGCTGAAGATCCACATCAGCACCATGGCATGAGGACAGCAAGGGGGCAGGCAAAGTGATAATGGATCCTAGACGAACAAAACAGCATTAATAGAGTCACTTTAAAGACATAAAGTGTATGATAACGTCCTATATATTCTTTTAAAAAAGCGTTACCTGACTCTGGATGTGGATCAAGGTCAGATGAAAGGTATCCAGCCCTGGCAGTGGACGGTCTGCTTTGCTCTGGAAGATCTAATGGCAGATCAGTTTTGCTCTTGTGCTTTTCCCAATCTAGCACAACAGGGCGACATCCAGGCTCCACATAGTCTAGCCCAAACCTCTCCCCAGAATCCTTGCTGGACACTAGAAGGGCAGGATACTTGGGCATTCCGAACACCCTTTCAGACGCAGTATTGAGATCTGCGATCAGGGATGGATCAAATACACCAGGAAGCCGAACACCTGGTGATTTCAGGTCCACCAGGCGCTGAAAGTTCCAACGTGCCACTCCCATCATCCCCTGGGCTTGAAACAACTCAGAGGAAACACGTGTGCCGGTGACCCACTGAGCCTGGTGGAAGTGGTAGCCCTCCTGCTGTGATGTGCCTCTTATTGGCACCCAGACATCAACTTTAGCTCCCTCACCCTGGACGTGATTAAGCTGCAGTGTCCCACCATGCCTATACAGGATCTCACCTGCTACTTCAGGATCACTCAGACATCCCCTCAAAATATGGACACGCTGAATGCGCCATGTCTTCAACATAGAGGGTTTGTAGAGGTGAACACCATTTGGATCAGCTGCCAAATGGAAGTGCTGCATGACCCCCTCAATCCTTTTGAGAAGTTCTTGAGAACCAGGAATCTTTGTTCTGCAGTGCTCCCGAATGTGCTGCTTGGTGGGGTTGGCTGGCTGAATACCACAAAACGCATAGGCATTCTTGAGCTTCATCAGGTCTTCTTGATCCACCACACAGAAAGCAGCAGACAGGAACTGGGTGAAGGAGCTGTATAAAGCATGATGCTCGGAAACACACTCCCGGTGAAAGCGCCTCATGCAATGAAACAGGTCGAGCTTGACATTGATGTGCTGATTGAAGCGAGATCTTGATGCGCATGCATTTTGCAGTTCACCAGAAGTGGCCTCGGCAATATCAGCATCAGCAGTTCTCCAGGCATTCCAGTTGAGATGTTCTCCAGCCTGCAGATCTGGCACCCTGAACGCTGCACAGCAATCCCTGAAACAGAAATATATATATTTTTAATTATAGTATAATTAAATTTAATTGTAGTATAATTACATATTAAAACTACAGTATTAATAGGTCTAAACAACAGTTTATGAGTAAAAAGAACGTGCACAGATGGTGAATTGTGAGGAAATGCAGGCAAACGATTGCATGATTCAAATGACTCACCTGTCCACCCAATGGTACCTTGCCTTTTCCACTCCTGCAATGTTGTACCGGTTTGCTAGGCCCTGATACATGGGTTCCATTGACCTTTCCGTCTCAGACTGCACCATCACCCACGAAAGGATCATCCAGTTTTCGTTCATGGTGGCGTAAGATGACATTGTGCCAGAGGTAAATGTAACTTTCCTTGCCACTTTCCGGGTGTGGTCAGAACGTAAAGCCTGCCCAAAGGTGCCCTGCAGTAGCTTTCTAATAGCTACCTGTTGTCGCTGGTACTCATAAAGGAGGCAGTCAGTGAGGTAGTCTGCAGACACAGAGATTCCATTCCATCCATCAGGATCATCATACTCGCCAAAGGGAGGAGGCTTGGTCTCATTTCTTAGGAATCCTGTGATGGTTTTCTGTCCATAATTTCCAGCCTCAGAATCCAGGACATTCTGGCAACTGAGGAGGTAGGCAAAGTCGGCACGTTCAAATTTCAGGTGCATCATTTCAATCACCTGCCTGGCCATGTCTGAGGGTGATTTTCCGGTACGCCGCAGCTCATCCATCACAGATCTACAGATGGCCTTCTTGTAAGTAAGAATTGCTGCCAGTACATTTGTAAACCTTTTGGGGAGCTTTTCCAGCCACTGTGGGTTGTCTGCATACCACCTTTTCTTGCAGACTTTGCAGCACAGCCGAGATGAGAAGAGGTAGTACTGACCTGTGATGCCCACGATCACACGAGGTCTACCGACTCCTGCACACGTGACCTGTGCTTTGCTACACCCCGCAATGCATGGCAGAGCATAGTTACTCTTAAGTCTAGCCATCAAGGTGTCATTTTCAGGTTTCCAAATAAAAAAAGGATGAAGCTGAAAATATTTGGCTGACGGCAGATCAGAGACTGTGTCTATCAGCTCAGGTTGAGGAGGTAAACGCCACAGTGACACGGTCTTCATGGGGTTGCTCACAGGAGGAGAGCCTGGCCACAGACCCATGGATTCCAACTCAGTCTTCATCCAGATCCTCTGTTGATGAGAACACTTCCACTGACGCGTGTCATTATCATTTCCAGGAAGCTGTGGAGCAGGAACTCTAGGAAGGGTTGGTGTGCCTGGGTGTTTGAAAATAAGAAAAAATAATAAAGTATTGTTACAGATATTAAATATGTTAATCACTTTTATATCCACAGAATACTCTCTTACTTTGCGCTGTCGGTCGAACAGGTGGTGGAACACACACTGAAGGAGGAGGAGCAGAGGAACATGGTTCTGAAAGCACAAATAAAATAATTAAAGCTGTTGTAAACAAAGTTAAACAAAAAAAAAACGTTCTAGACATGTGACGAGGTCTCTATAAATTCACAATTCCAAACATAGAAATGATTCAACCCATATATATCTAATGCAACCCATTCTTACCATCTTTGTTAGATTCCTCAAAAGAAAGGGTCCTGCACGCTCGAGAGATACTGCCCTCTGATGAAGAGAGACACATTGTAAAAGAGGTGATAGTTTTAAAAACATGCATTTATAATGTATGATTCAATGTATCCATAAACTTGACATTAGAACACACCTGTCGCTGAAACACCTTTTTTTGATTGTGTGGAAGCTGATGGTTCCTGCACAAGAAACATCAGCTCTTTAGGAAGGGGCACTGGTGTTTTCAGAGCTGGCACAGCTGGTGCTTTAAAAAGGAAGTCAGAAAAAAATTCAATTCAAAGTTATAAAGAAGACAATTATATGATCAGAGAGGCGGAAATAAAATGTGTTTACCATCCACAGGAGACAGACGCAGTTCCTTTCTAGTGACCATCAGTGGTTTCAAAAGGACAGTAGATGGTTCTGCAAGACATAACATCTTGTTAATAATATCAATAGTCTTAAGAGATCTGCTTACTTTAATAGAATGAATGAAATGATGCATTAAGCCTTCTCAAATAATGTCACAAACATTTTAAACTAAACAGGGAATGTAAACAATGTAATTACAAGAACATGCACGTCTTCATGTATTAATAAACTGAAATATTTATAAGTTTACAGTCAAAGTGAGCACTTACCCAGAATGGGGGTTTATCAGTTCATCGTGGTGGGGGAATCAATTCATAGCCCCTTGAACAGTTAGTATAATGCCAACAGCACACAGATTTGTTAGTGACACACGGCCAACACACTGACACATTTAGACAAAAAAAATTCATATTCAGTTTTGGAGAACATTTAATTTCATAATTCATCAACACAAAAGTGCTGACACTAAAGTGAATAAAAACCTGTCGTTGTTTCTGTGGAGTGTTTCACTTCAGCAGCTGAGCACGCAGATGATGCTGGCGCTAACAAATGTAAAAATTAGGGAACATTTATTAAATATATCAACTTATTTAATACAAGATGTCATTTAAGAAAAAAAACACTCACACTGCACCAGTAGCTTAGAGGGGGTGATGTTCAGCATTGCAGTCTCCAGCTCAGCGTCTTCATCCATCTCTGTATGGTTGACAAACAAGAGTTAAAGGTTGCTTTTACGCTGCACTTGGAATTTTTCAAATGTAACTTCATACTTTACCTTATTCTTTGTAAAGCACAAAGTATGTTTATACTTATTGACATAAATGTAAAGATTCTCTTCTGAAGGCCAAATGAGGGGAAATAACAACTGACCTGTGGGCTCAGATGTGGCAGGAACATGCGGACGGGCAGACTGCTGCTGCTTCAGCAGGTATTGTTGCAGTTTATGCATCCGTGTCCCTCGGAAACACTTAGCCCCCATTACAAAGGACGCGTAACCATCAGCTCTGCCGTCCCAAATCTCCTTCCATGTACTCTTGGCACGAGCTCCGAAACCAACCAGCTGATCGTCGCCTGGTGATGCCGCTGTTGCAGCTGGAGTTTTGGACGTGTAATGTAAAAGAGACAGAATCTCCTCAAAGCTGTGGGCGTACTGCATAAAAGAGACCAGGCTGCTCTTGCTGTGCCCCTCGGTCATTGTGACTCCTGCAGCCTCTTCTTGCTGAAGGTTCTTCATCAGATAGATGGTGTACCCCACATCATTTTCAAGGAGCCACCGGAAGGACTTCCCCTTGTATTTCCCAAACTGCAGGATGTACTCACCAAAAACTTCTTTTTGGTCTGAGGCATCACCTCCTCTTTGACGGACCACATTCAGAGCATTTTGTCTCACAAGCTCCAGCTTAATTGGTGCCGACTTGTCCTGCAAAGATAGGTTGTTTTTTATTGTTCTCGCCTGGTCAGTTGGATCCTGCAGAAGATATCCCAGCGGTCCCTTACGAAACGCAACCTTTACCCTTCCAGGAAAAAAAATGACCCTTTTCTGCATGATGACCTTTTTTTTAAAGTGTTAAAATTTACATTGGAATGAAAAAGATGAAAACCAGATGGTTTTTCACAAATGCAGTACAAACAGTGTTGTGATGCTGCTATGAAGTCGTTCACCGAGATTATGTTTTAGAACCAAAGGAAGCTTTTTGTACCCACATGACTGCCCACTTTAGCTCTTTTGGATGTTTAAGATTTTCTCCATGTAGAGGTGTGGTTAAAAACGTCAAGATAGTGTAAAGACATCTCGTAAAAATTGTCCCAGATGTACCTTCTGTACTTTTCAGTTGTCGGCACCCAGAACGCAGCACTTTGTGTCCAGCACTTGTTGCCTGAGACCTCAGGACGCACCATATAATACAAGGTTAAATACTGTTTGCTCACTTGAGTTTGGATTGTGCAAAGGAGTTAAAATGTAGAAGGTGCCAAGAAAGGCTGATATACGAGATAAGTGACTATTTGTTTGATCTCCTACACAGCTGACTCGTCAGAGCCTCACCGCTAAACAGCAGCTTTTTCATTAGAAAATAACCAATTGAGAAAATGGTAATTCCCATACCGGGAGTTGAACCCGGGCCGCCTGGGTGAAAACCAGGAATCCTAACCGCTAGACCATATGGGACGCCTTAGCTAACTTCTTCCGACCTGGAGCCGACATGCACTTCAACTGTTTCCCAGTACAGAGGAAGCGAAATAACAATCACACATTTGAAGTGCATCGCAGAAGATTTTCTACCTATCTGAGCAGGTGCTGACAATAAACTTGCAACAAACGTGGTGAAACCAAGAGTCCCAAAACAGCTAGGAGACAACGATGTACAGAAGCAATCCGACTGAGGCTGATTCTTAAACGCTCTGGTTCTTGGCACAATAACGAAGGCCTGCTGTGAGCGGAGCCGTCCAAAATTACATTAAACTCACGGTGGTTTCATTCTGCGGAAATCTTTCGTAAAAGGCAGAAGATTTATGCGTAGATCAAGAGAAACTCGAGCTGCACCCACCAGCTCTCGGCCCAGTGTGCTTCCTATGTCGCACCGCAATGTTCAAGGGGCTAATATTTGGTCGAGGCTCCTACCTGATAATTCACTCTGGGAGGGGCCATGAGACAAAGTTCTCTTCCATCAACAAAATACTGCAAAAGCCAAGTCTGAAGAGATGTTCCTGAAGCTAGCATCCTACCGACCACAGGTACTAGCATCTAGATCTTCCAAGAAATAAAATACAAATCTTCAATCTCCGACAACTCTAGCTGAATCAGAACAATGGTACTGTTTAGCGTGTTGACACATGGTTCATATGCTCTCCTACTTTGAATAAAAGCATCTGCCAAATGAAAAATGCAAATGGATAGAGTACGGCGTCCTTCTTCCTCTACTGAATTTCTTTTAACCAACAAATTAAAGTGTGATGATGTGTTGACCATTCCACCGAGGTCCAAAGGAGGATTCAGAAAGTCTGCACAACACTCTAAATTAGCCAAGCTTGCAGCCTTCCTACTGCACACATCCAATATCAAAAAACTAATCTTTTCCAAAGAGAATGCTATGAGATATCGGTTGCAGTTCGGCACAAAAACATTTCCGCAATTGCAAGCCAGTCCTCGTTAGTATAGTGGACAGTATCTCCGCCTGTCACGCGGAAGACCGGGATTCGATTCCCCGACGGGGAGCTTGAGTGTCCTTGTGGGTCATCCCTGCTTTGTCAGCTCTTATGTGCAGCAAGGTATGCCAGGCATGCTCTGTCAGTAGAACATGAGACTCTTAATGTCAGGGTCGGTAGAGGATAAGATTCAGCGTCGTGTGCTCGAGCCCCACGTTGGACGTGCAAATGACTTTTGATCTTGGTGTTTTTCACCTAGGCCTCGGTTCCCAGGCTTAGTGACAGAACAGTCAGGCAGCTTCTTGGAAAATACTGAACACTTGACGACTTAACCGTTATGCTGCAAAGGCGGCTCTCGGAAAACAAACGCTATATTTTCGTGCGGCGACGTTCGTTGTTATGACTTTGCAAACCTCTGCTGTTTCTTTCCTAGTCAAACCGTTGCTCTGTCCGAGAACAACACATTTGACGTCTCTTTCTGCCGCCGTCTCCTGATAGCTTTCGTGCAACTGTCCGTCTCTGTGGCGCCATCGTTGGCGACTGCCCAGCGAGAGACCTCGTGGCGCAACGGTAGCGCGTCTGACTCCAGATCAGAAGGTTGCGTGTTCAAATCACGTCGGGGTCAAGATTTCTTTCTGCGTGTACGGCTTGTTAACAACACCGTGAGGCTGATGTCGCACACTAATTGCTGCTAGGAAGTTGTTCACCGAGATTACGTTTTAGAACCAAAGGGAGCTTTTTGTACCCACATGACTGCCCACTTTAGCTCTTTTGGATGTTTAAGATTTTCTCCATGTAGAGGTGTGGTTAAAAACGTCAAGATAGTGTAAAGACATCTCGTAAAAATTGTCCCAGATGTACCTTCTGTACTTTTCAGTTGTCGGCACCCAGAACGCAGCACTTTTTGTCCAGCACTTGTTGCCTGAGACCTCAGGACGCACCATATAATACAAGGTTAAATACTGTTTGCTCACTTGAGTTTGGATTGTGCAAAGGAGTTAAAATGTAGAAGGTGCCAAGAAAGGCTGATATACGAGATAAGTGACTATTTGTTTGATCTCCTACACAGCTGACTCGTCAGAGCCTCACCGCTAAACAGCAGCTTTTTCATTTGAAAATAACCAATTGAGAAAATGGTAATTCCCATACCGGGAGTTGAACCCGGGCCGCCTGGGTGAAAACCAGGAATCCTAACCGCTAGACCATATGGGACGCCTTAGCTGTTTTCTTCCGACCTGGAGCCGACGTGCACTTCAACTGTTTCCCAGCACAGAGGAAGCGAAATAACAATCACACGTTTGAAGTGCATCGCAGAAGATTTTCTACCTATCTGAGCAGTTGCTGACAATAAACTTGCAACAAACGTGGTGAAACCAAGAGTCCCAAAACAGCTAGGAGACAACGATGTACAGAAGCAATCCGACTGAGGCTGATTCTTAAACGCTCTGGTTCTTGGCACAATAACGAAGGCCTGCTGTGAGCGGAGCCGTCCAAAATTACATTAAACTCACGGTGGTTTCATTCTGCGGAAATCTTTCGTAAAAAGGCAGAAGATTTATGCGTAGATCAAGAGAAACTCGAGCTGCACCCACCAGCTCTCGGCCCAGTGTGCTTCCTATGTCGCACCGCAATGTTCAAGGGGCTAATATTTGGTCGAGGCTCCTACCTGATAATTCACTCTGGGAGGGGCCAAAGAGACAAAGTTCTCTTCCATCAACAAATTACTGCAAAAGCCAAGTCTGAAGAGATGTTCCTGAAGCTAGCATCCTACCGACCACAGGTACTAGGATCTGGATCTTCCAAGAAATAAAATACAAATCTTCAATCTCCGACAACTCTAGCTGAATCAGAACAATGGTACTGTTTAGCGTGTTGACACATGGTTCATATGCTCTCCTACTTTGGATAAAAGCATCTGCCAAATGAAAAATGCAAATGGATAGAGTACGGCGTCCTTCTTCCTCTACTGAATTTCTTTTAACCAACAAATTAAAGTGTGATGATGTGTTGACAATTCCACCGAGGTCCAAAGGAGGATTCAGAAAGTCTGCACAACACTCTAAATTAGCCAAGCTTGCAGCCTTCCTCCTGCACACATCCAATATCAAAAAACTAATCTTTTCCAAAGAGAATGCTTTGAGATATCGGTTGCAGTTCGGCACAAAAACATTTCCGCAATTGCAAGCCAGTCGTCGTTAGTATAGTGGACAGTATCTCCGCCTGTCACGCGGAAGACCGGGGTTCGATTCCCCGACGGGCAGCGTGAGTGTCCTTGTGGGTCATCCCTGCTTTGTCAGCTCTTATGTGCAGCAAGGTATGCTCTGTCAGTAGAACATGAGACTCTTAATGTCAGGGTCGGTAGAGGATAAGATTCAGCGTCGTGTGCTCGAGCCCCACGTTGGACGTGCAAATGACTTTTGATCGTGGTGTCTTTCACCTAGGCCTCGGTTCCCAGGCTTAGTGACAGAACAGTCAGGCAGCTTCTTGGAAAATACTGAACACTTGACGACTTAACCGTTATGCTGCAAAGGCGGCTCTCGGAAGACGGACGCTATATTTTCGTGCGGCGACGTTCGTTGTTATGACTTTGCAAACCTCTGCTGTTTCTTTCCAAGTCAAACCGTTGCTCTGTCCGAGAACAACAAATTTGACGTCTCTTTGTGCCGCCGTCTCCTGATGGCTTTCGTGCAACTGTCCGTCTCTGTGGCGCCATCGTTGGCGTCTGCCCAGCGAGAGGCCTCGTGGCGCAACGGTAGCGCGTCTGACTCCAGATCAGAATGTTGCGTGTTCAAATCACGTCGGGGTCAAGATTTCTTTCTGTGTGTACGGCTTGTTAACAACACCGTGAGGCTGATGTCGCACACTAATTGCTGCTAGGAAGTTGTTCACCGAGATTACGTTTTAGAACCAAAGGGAACTTTTTGTACCCACATGACTGCCCACTTTAGCTCTTTTGGATGTTTAAGATTTTCTCCATGTAGAGGTGTGGTTAAAAACGTCAAGATAGTGTAAAGACATCTCGTAAAAATTGTCCCAGATGTACCTTCTGTACTTTTCAGTTGTCGGCACCCAGAACGCAGCACTTTGTGTCCAGCACTTGTTGCCTGAGACCTCAGGACGCACCATATAATACAAGGTTAAAGACTGTTTGCTCACTCGAGTTTGGATTGTGCAAAGGAGTTAAAATGTAGAAGGTGCCAAGAAAGGCTGATATACGAGATAAGTGGCTATTTGTTTTTACCTCCTACACAGCTGACTCGTCAGAGCCTCACCGTGAAACAGCAGCTTTTTCATTTGAAAATAACCAACTGAGAAAATGGTAATTCCCATACCGGGAGTTGAACCCAGGCCGCCTGGGTGAAAACCAGGAATCCTAACCGCTAGACCATATGGGACGCCTTAGCTGTCTCCTTCCGACCTGGAGCCGACGTGCACTTCAACTGTTTCCCAGCACAGAGGAAGCGAAATAACAATCACACATTTGAAGTGCATCGCAGAAGATTTTCTACCTATCTGAGCAGGTGCTGACAATAAACTTGCAACAAACGTGAACTTGTCCAACTTGTCCAACTTGTCCAAGCAAAATCCTTGACAACTGTCTCTGTGGCGAAATCGGTTAGCCCATTCGGCTGTTAACCGAAAGGATGGTGGTTCAAGCCCACCCAGGGATGAAAGCTTTGTGGCGAGCAGCTGTAGTTTTCTGACCCCAAAATGCTGAGGCCCGCCAGTGGAGCCTACTCAACAGAGTCTTACTCTAAAACAATACGGCTTTGCAAACACACTGAAAGAAAAGATGCCTTTGGCTTCTAAAGCCGGGAGTTAAACCCGGACCGCTTGGGTGAAAACAGGAGTCCTGACTGCTGGACCATGCCTGACACCTCAGCAAGCGCAATACGGACTGCAACTGTTTCCAAGAGATTAAGAATCGGAGTAGCGACCCTACATTTTCAATGCAAGTCGGAAAGACTTTTCATTTCTCTGCACGTGTAGTAGCAGTGATTGGATGAGCTGGGTTTAAACATTCTAAAGAACAGCTGAAGAAGTGCTTGGCGCGGCTCTTTTTGAACAAATTGCAGTGCGTTGTTCGCCCGATTGAAGGCGTTCGCCACCAACACATTTCCAAAGCGAGCGGGAAGCAGTTTATTCAACCCCCCCAAAAAGTTGCCTCGGTCCAGATTCGCTGAGACCACAACACAGAGTACTAACCAACCACACGATCAAAGCGAGCTAACAGACGGCTGCACAGGGCTCGGCCGAGATGAAGTTTGCTCTTTCGCCTCTAGAGATACAAATCAACATCTGAGCTTAATAGACCGCAAACGTAGTCGGCAGGATTCGAACCTGCGCAGGGAGACCCCAATGGATTTCAAGTCCATCGCCTTAACCACTCGGCCAAATATGGGGCAAAATGGACTGTTATGGTGGGGGAAAAGAAAAAAAAAGAAAGAAGAAGGGGGAAAAGAAAGATTGAGCAAAAAATGAAGTAAAATTATAGTATATTTAATATTATAATTACAAAAGGTAAAAAAAACGTATTCAATTTTATCAACAAAATACCTAAGTGCCCATTTAGATCCAAGTAATTGTAATGTTTTTTTTTTTTTAAATCGATCTATTTCACTATAACTTCAATAACTGCATTAACTCATATACTGCACCATACCTTTAATAACCGCATTAACTTTCTATTGCACTGCAACTTTAATAGCTAATGTCTATAATCAATGCACACCTAAGTCACTTGCACTACTGTATAGTCTAAATTGTTATCTGTTCATAACCACCTGTACACTAATGTTCACAGTATATAGCCTTCTGTATATATTGTCCATAGTACATACCGACTGTCATATTGTCATAGAACATTCCTTCTGTAAAGTATTTTCATAATAGTTTCATAATAGTATTTTTATGCCCATTGTATAGTATTTTCCTAATATTGTATTCTGTATTTATTCACACTGTATATCATGCACTTGCTAATTGCACTTCTGGTTAGACCTAAACTACATTTCGTTACACTGTACTTATATATGTGTACTGACAATAAAGTTGAATCTAATCTAATCTAATATACACTTCCAAAATCCTTATATATATGAGATACATTAGATGTAATAGTAAACATTTATTAAATACAATATTAAATATTAACAATAATTATACAATAACTAGAATACAATAAGAAATAGAGAGAGCTATCCTTCAAATTCTGTTAACCTAATACACTACTAAAAATTTACTGTAACTAGATTTAAGACAAGTTTCTTAAAAAAATAAAATAATGTGGTGTTGGTATGGTAATGTTTGTTTGTTGCCTACAAAGAGTCTTTCCACTCTGTAATGCTCTGGCCCGACGCTGGACAGTACCATTTTCCTCTAAGCTGAGTATGACCAGTAATTTTGCTTCTTGACTTGCCACAGATTTTGGATTGATAGTGGTAGTCGTCTTTTGTTTGCCTTTTCTTTGGTGGCTCCCCTCTTGCCACACGCTGTTCATCCTCAAGTGCTGCCTTGTGGAGCCTCCATGCACGTTGTCGGTTTTCAGGTGGTGGCAGAGCTAATGGCTGTTGACCAGGGGGAAGGGAAGACCAACCATGAGGTGGGGGTGGAGCCGATGATGGATACCCGAGTGGAAGGGAAGACCACCCATGAGGTGGGGGTGGATCTGATGATGGATACCCGGGTACAACGGAAGACCAACCATGAGGTGAGGGTGGAGCTGATGATGGATACCCGGGTACAACGGAAGACCAACCATGAGGTGGGGGTGGAGCTGTAACGGATACCCGGGTGCAACGGAAGACCAACCATGAGGTGGGGGTGGAGCTGATGATGGATGCCCGGGTGCAACGGAAGACCAACCATGAGGTGGGGGTGGAGCTGATGATGGATGCCCAGGTGCAACGGAAGACCAACCATGAGGTGGGGGTGGAGCTGATAATGGATGCCCGGGTGCAACGGAAGACCAACCATGAGGTGGGGGTGGAGCTGATGACGGATACCCGGGTGAAAAAGACCAATCAGAACACTCAGACCAGGTATTCCACCCAGGAAAGTCCTGTGCCTCAGGACAGAAGAAATTATTCTGTGCAGCAGGAGAATAGTCTGTGTCATATGGAGATGTGTCTCCTAGCCCAGTGCCTGTGAGTGCATTTGAAGACACTGCAGTTCCACTTCGTGCATATTTACGTTGACGAATGACTGCCTCACCCTCCCGATTCTCAGGCTCCTTGAACTCAATGGGAACATGTCCATGTTCAACAGGTCCAGATGGGAGCTCCCTTGGCTTTGGCAGTGGCTCCTTCGCTATACCAATTTGCTGGGGAAGCTCCACTCCTTGCAGTAAGGTGTCCCGATCAGTTCGTTTCTGTCGGTCAAGAAGCCTTTTTAAAAAAAAAAAACATCTTCAGTTCAAGAGTTATATAAACACTGTGAATTAAACCATTCTAAACAAATGCAAACTAATAGTTAATTTAGAAGTTGTTATAAGGAATATGCTACTAAAGTGAAATTAGGAAGGCAATAACCAACTCACCAAGATGACACTGTAGTGTTGTTGATTGTAACTAGCACCAGGTTGGTCTTGTCGAGCAGCTCTCGGCAGTCTTCAAGCAGCTGCTTGATGTGACAATACATCATCACAATTGCCTGTGTAATTGGAAAGGTTTTGCCCTTATTGTCTTTAGGTCTGTTTCTGGCTTCCCTGAATTCCTTCAAAAGCTTGAGTGCGATGCATTCTGAAATCCTGTTGATATCAGGTCTCTGAGCTGCCTGGCCATGGGTCATGAATAGTCTGTGGATAAAACAATGCATTTAATGCATTTTGTATGTTATTCTATGGTTCATTGGAGCTTTATAAACATACAGACTAATTAGGAATTTTTATTTTATGCAAATGAAAAGTGAGGGATAATTTATGATGGCACACACTGTAAAAATGTCCTTTAACACAGGTGCACCACAATTTAACTCACCTCTCAGCTGCTTGCTGACCAGGGGCTGAGCCACTACGCTTTCGAGAAGCTCTCCAAGGACCTGGCAAGATCCTTTTCTTGCACTTAAGGGAATACTTGGAAGGGGACTGATCAATAGCATGCAGACACGAATACAACCGCAAGATCTCTGCTATCTCGTTGGTTGACAAAGCAGTGATAGTCCGGTTGAGGCTAATAAGGTACCCTGCCAGGTTATCCACCGCCAAAAAAAACGAAATCCTGGATTACAGTTCTTTGATAAACTGTTCTTCACAAATTACAAGCATAAGCATCACGTATTAGAGTCTTTACCAGAGATGATGTGCTGGGCCCAGCGCAGGACATGTCTTCAATGTCAGGACTGTGAGAGCCACCACTTGGAACAGGGGTTTCCTAGATAATTTTTGAACATTTGTAAGTATACCAATTAAACATTGTAGAGCATTACTTAAATTGAATATATAAATTATAAAACAACTCATGTATTGCTCATATAAGCTAACATTCCTATGCAATTTCAATTTAATTCAAGAAAATGTATATTACCAGAGAAGAGGTCAATAAATCATCATGACTGCTGGAACTGCCAATAGTGCGTGTGTTTAAACTGATGTCTGCTGCATCACATATTGTGACATCCAGACACTCATCCTCCTGAACTTCAACCTGCATCTCTGGCAGAGTGATTTCACCAGGCTCCAGTGGAGAAAGTAGGTCTCCTCTGCCAGATTGTGCCAACAAGTACTCCACTGCTATACGCTCATCTGCCAAAAAGAGGCATCATATTGTAAAAAGAGGAATATATCAGGCTAAATCATAACAGTAAATGTGATGAATGTGGTGTTGGAAATGAATAAAAAAAAATGTGATTTAAAAAAAATACATAAATAAATTAAAGCTGCAAGCAGCATTTAGCGGGTTCGAGCGATTTAAGGCATCTAAGGTACGTCTGCCATCGCCGATCAGTTTCAAGAATCGCATCATAACAGATCAAGGACGGACGACACTCTAGCGCACCAAGTAAAATGTCAGAAACGTTTAATACAGTTGCAGAGATATAGATCTTGCTAAAAGGTTGCTAAGCTAATCCGTTCGGTTGCTATTGGCGTGGAATGGCACCTGCCAATTAATAACACATCAAACCACAAGTGGCGAAACAACTCCAGTGACTCTGCGATGCTCTATTGCAGAGATTGAGGTCTAGCTTAATGGTTGCTAAGTTAACAGTTTAGTTGCTATGGGTGTGGTATGGCACCTGCCAATTGATATTACATTAAGTCACAAGTGAAATTAACCGAACCCCTGTGTCTCTACAATATTCAACTGCAGAGATATACGTCTGTGTAACTGATTGTAGAGCTAATCTGTTTAGTTGCTATGGGCATAGCTTGTCACCTGTCATATTATAATACACTTTTCCATGAGTAGAACGAAGCAACTTCTTTGTCTCTATGACATTCGATTGCAGAGATATTGGTCTTTTTTGTTCATTTAATGCATATTTTTCAACATAGCCTCTTTTGTGTTTTGAAGAATTAAAATTGAATTTAAAATTTAGGACAATTTTAAATGGATACATTGATTCATATTCATGAATACATTGTGGTCAGTAGGACATTGACATTGTCTGCAATAATATTTTAGAAGGACGTGCCATTTAAATTATGTTTCTTTGGTAGACACACCTCACATGATATATCCCATTTCTTCTCAATTTTGATGTTTGGTTTGAACTTCAGGAAGTCATGTTTACCATGTCTAAATGCCTAAATGCATTGAGTTGCTGCCATGTGACTGGCTGAGTAGCAATTTGGGTTTACATGCAATTAAACTGGTTTTATCTAATAAAGGTGTGTTGTATATATATATATATCAACACAGCATCTTAAAACCAGCCAGACATGTGCTATATTTATAGATGTGTAAATATGGAGCAACT